>NC_048229.1:8561486-8589766 GCF_002007445.2 Ailuropoda melanoleuca
TAAAAAATGTTTATTTTTTGAGTAATCTCTACACCCAACATGGGGCTCGAACTTACAACCCCAAGATCCAGAGTTGCATGCTCCACCGACTGAGCCAGACAGCCAGGCGCCTCCCCCCCCAAATAAACTATTTTAAAGTAAACATATTATATAGCATGGTGAGGGATGCCTGGTGGCTCAGTCGACTAAGCGCCTGCCTTGGGCTCAGGTCCCACACTGTGCTCCCTGCTCAGTGGGGAGCCTGCTACTCTGCCTGCCACTCCCCTTGCCTGCCACTCCCCCTGCTTGTGCTCTTTCTCTCTCTCTGACAAGTAAATAAATAAAATCTTTGAAAAAAATATATATATACGTATATAGCATGGTGACTAGTTGATAACACAGTTTGTATAATTTAAATTTGCTAAGAGAGTAGAACTTAAATGTTCTCAACAAAAAAAAAAAAAAAAGAAACACTAAAACACATTGATGAATGTGTTAACTAGGGGAGAGGAATCTTCTCACAATGTTTATATATATCAAATCATCACGATGTATGCTTTAAATGTCTTACATTTTGTCAACTATACCTCAATAAAGCTGGAAAGGAAGGAAGGAAGGAAGGAAGGAGACAGGAAGAAAGGAAGGAAGGAAGGAAGAAAGAAAGAGAAAGGAAGGAAGGAAGGAAGGAAGGAAGGAAGGAAGGAAGGAAGGAAGGAAAAGATACAGCTCCCAACTTTAAAAAGTCACCAACACAGGGGCACCTGGTTGGCTCAGTCAGTTAAGCGTCCTACTCTCAGTTTTGGTTCAGGTCATGATCTCAGGGTCGTGGGATCGAGCCCCACATCAGGCTCTGTGCTGAGTGCGGCATCAGCTTCAGATTCTTTCCTCCCTCTGCTCCTGACGTGCACGCTCTCAATCTCTCTCTCTCTAAAATAAATAAATAAATAAATAAATAAATAAATAAATAAATAAATAAATAAAATCTTTTTAAAAATGTCACCAGCACAAAATAAAAGGAACAATTCAGTGACATTTAGTACATTCATGATGTTTAATCGCCAACACTATCTAGTTTCAGAACATCCCTGTCACTCCAAAGTAAAACCCCACATCCATTAGCAGTGACTCCCCTTTCTTCCCTCTCCTCAGCCCCCAGCAACCACCCATCTATTTTCTGTCTTTTTTCTTTTTTCATGGAAGTATAGTTGACACACAATGCTACATTAGTTTCAGCTGTACAACATAGTGATTCAACAACTCTATACGTATGCTCCGTTCACCACAAATGTAGCCACCATCGGCCGCCATGCAACACTATTACCATATTATCGACTATACCCCCCTCTGCTGTCCTTTCACCCCTGTGACGACTCTTCCACAACTAGAAGCCTGTGCCTTCCACTCCCCTTTACCCGTTCTGCCCATCTCCACCCCGTCCCCACGGGCAACCACCAGTTTGTTCTATTTATGGGTCTGTTTCCAGGTTTTGTTGTTGTTTATTTGTTCATTTGTTTTGTTTTTTAGATTCCACATATAAGTGAAATTGTATGATGTTCATCTTTCTCTGTCTGACTTACCTCACTTAGCACTATGCCCTCTAGGTCCATCCTTGTTGTTGCAAATGGCAAGATTTTGGTCTTTTTTATGGCCGAGTAATATTCCATTACATATATACATCCCATCTTTATCCATTCATCTATCAATGGACACTTGGATTGCTTCCATACCTTGGCTCTTGTAAGTAATGCTGCAGTAAACACAGGATTGCATATATCTTTTCAATTTTTTTTCCTTTGGGTAAATAAACAGTAGTGGGATTACTGGATCATACTGTATTTCTGTTTTTAACTTTTTGAGGCATCTCCACACTATTTTCCACAGTGGTTGCACCAGTTTACATTTCAATTATCAGGAGAGTCCCTTTTTCTCCGTATCCTCACCAACACGTGTTATTTCTTGGTTTTTGTGTGTGTGTGTGTGTTTTGGGTTTTGTTTTTTGTTTTTTTAATTCTAGCTATTCCGATGGGTGTAAGGTAATATCTCATTGTGGTTTTATTTTGCATTGCCCTGATGATGAGTGATGTTGAGCATCTTTTCATGTGTCTGTTGGCATCTGTAGGTCTTCTTTGGGAAAATGTCTATTTAAGTCTTCTGCCTATTTTATTTTATTTTTTTTTAAAGATTTTTTTATTTATTTATTTGACAGAGACAGAGACAGCCAGCGAGAGAGGGAACACAAGCAGGGGGAGTGGGAGAGGAAGAAGCAGGCTTATAGCAGAGGAGCCTGATGTGGGGCTCGATCCCATAACGCCAGGATCACGCCCTGAGCCGAAGGCAGACGCTTAACCGCTGTGCCACCCAAGCGCCCCTTCTGCCTATTTTAATTGGATTATTTGGTTTTGGGGGTGTTAGGTTGCATGAGTTCTTTATATATTTTGGATATTAACCTCCTGTTGATATATCATTTGGGAATATCTTCTTGCAATCAGTAGGTTGCCTCTACTTTCTGTTGCTATGGATTTATCCATTCTGGATATTTCATTTTAGTGGAATCACAATATGGGGCCTTTTGTGCCCGGCTTCTTTCACTCGGCATAGTGTTTTCAATGTCCATCCATCTTACAGCATTTATCAGTAGTTCCCTTCTTTACAGCTGATTCATATTTCAGTGTATGGACACAACACATTTGGTTTATCCTTTCATCCATTGATGGATATTCTGTCGTTACCACCTTTGGCCGCTGTGAATAGCTGAGCATCTTTGTGGCTGGGAACTGGGGAGGACTGGAGAAGGGGCCGTGATTTAGAAGGGCTGGAAAGGGGAATTTGAGAACCAGAACGGAGTTGTGGCTGCCGTTACCAATCTCGACGCTTTTACCTCCAAACCATGTCTGAGTCTGTCACTTCTCCATCTTTGCCACCACTTCCCCATGCCAGGCCACTATCAGCTCTCAGCTCTCAACAGGACAGCTGCAGTGGACTTCTCTCTGGTCTCCTGTCTGCCCCTCCAACCCCTGCACCCAGCAAATCCATCTTCGGGCAGTCCTAGTAAAACTTAAGGCAAACCAAGTCATGGCACTCTCTTGCTCAAAGCCTTTCCATGGCTCCCCACTGCCTCAGAAGCAAGTCCACCTCCTCCCTGTGAGTGACAAGGTCCTCCTTGTCCTGGACTCTGCCCACCCCCCAGCTCCTCACGCATGGTGCCCTATCCCCACTCCCTCAGCTTCAGCCACCTGGCTTCTCTCCGCTCCCACAATGCACCGTGTTTGGGGCCTTTACACGTGTGGCCCACTTCCAGGCTCCTCCTTCAAGTCCTCACTCAGCCATCACCTCTTCCAGGCATGTGGCCCCCAACCCCACCAGGCTGAGTCCAATGCCTTTGTTTCCTCCAACCAGTCATTCCTTCCACCAACGTTTATTGAGCATGACTGTGTCCCAGGCACGAGGGATTCAAGTTAAAAAGACAGACAAGTACATATGCATGTTCATGGCAGCACTATTCCCAATAACCAAAAGGCAGAAGCAACCCAAGTGTCCATCAATGGATGAATGAATACATAAAATATGGCACATCCATAAAATGGAATATTACTCAGCCACAATTAAGGAATAGAGTTTTGGGGTGTTTGGCTGGCTCCGTCAGTAGAGCACATGACCCTTGATCTTGGGGTCGTAAGTTCGAAGGTGCTTTTCAGGAAAGCCTTGAAGGAAATAAGGGCACAAACCATGCAGATATCCAGAGGGAAAAGCATTCTTGGCAGAGGGAACAGCAAATGCAAAGCCTCAGAGGCTAGAAACCTATGAAGGAGGCCAGTATGGCTGGAGAAAAGAGCAAGAAGAGAGGAGAGATGAGATCAGGAGGCCCATGGGCTTTTCTCAGAAGGCTGGATGAGGAGGGTCTCGCGAGGAAGCCAGAGGGCACATGAGGTGGCAGGGGAGAAACACCACAGGAGAAACCAACTGTAGGCAGCGTGCTTGGGTGTGACGACTCTGTGCCTAACCTGTGACACTACCCCGACCCCCGTTAGATGGTAGGTCCATGAGGGCAGGGAGTTTTGTCTGCTTTTCTTGCAGCTGCGTCCCCCCACCTGGTGCAGCACTGGGCACATAGCCGGTGCTGGGTGACTAGAACATGATTCAGGGCCTGAGCCAGTCTCTTCCTGGGAAGGTGCCCACAGGACCTGCCATCTTGCTTCCAGATCTCGCCTACCCCCCCTTGGCTCAGCCACCAACAGGGGAAGACACTGTTCCAAGCTGGGGTCTGAGGCAGAGTTTCCTTCCACAGCGGCCGCCCCACCCCAACACTGGGCAGGACCCGCCAGCCCCAAGAAGGAACTGAAATTGTCCTCCACCACAGCACGCTGGTCTGGGACACAGAGCCGGGAGGCACATGGGGGAAGGGGAGTGACCGGAAGGGCTAGAGTCCCTGACTTCAGGGGCCCCTCCTCTGGTATCCGTGCAACCCAGCAGCCTGAGGTGAGCAAATTTTGCTGAAAGCATAGAGACCTGGAAGCTGGAAGGTCTTGCTAGCTCATTCCATACGTAGCACTGCCAACTCCTCTCCTTGTTCCCTCCATCTCTTATGTGGCCTCTCTTTCCCCCCTCTTCAAACCCTCTCCTTGCCACTGACCCCTGAATTCCTGAATCCTTTCTCCCAAGGATTTAAACCTCCTCCCAGTTTCACCTGCTCCTTAGTTAGTTAAAATAGGCGCCACACCCAGCGTGGGCTGGAACTATTGATCTGGAGGTCAAGTCTCAGGTCTACCGACTGTGCCAGCCAGGCGCCCCCTGCAAGATGTATTGCTTATCACCCCAGGGCCAAGATCTTTTTACCCGACCCTCGCATGGAATCCTCACACCAAGGCTCAGAGAAGGCACGTAATGTGCCCATGGTCGCATGGTAAGGAGCAGAGCTTGTAGTGCCCCCCAGGCCTGTTGGATATCAAAGCCGAACCGTGTAGCCAGCTCCACCCCAAGTCCAAAGAAACATCATTCCTGTACTGCCCTCGCAAAACCTGCAAACGAAGAATCCCGTCCCTTGACAGAAGCCACGCCCCTTCCCAGAGGGGCAGAATGGCTGCCTTATGGTATGTAAAGTGGGATTTGTTTTTCTTCTTGCTAGAAGGGATTGGGCCCCAAAAGTAGATGGGGCTGGCGGGCCTGGTCCCTGAGCCGCACCCAAGATGGCAGAAGGGACAGCGGAGACTACATTTGCCTATGAAATTAATGGCATTGTGTGCATAAGTGGGTTCCAATCCCCACTCATCCATTTTCAAGCTGTGTGACCTTCAGCAAGTCACTTAATCTCTCTGTGCCTTGGTTTCCTCATCTGAAAACAGAAGAAATAACAGTGTCATGTCATCCTGTCCCCCCTCCCCCAGTATCTCATAAGGTGTTATGAGAGGTTTCAGGTGTAATAGCTCGAGTTTGCCGAGCCCTTGCTGTGTGTTTTGCTTCCCATGACAATGCTAAGAAGTAGGAACGACTTTACCATCCCCAGACACTTACAGATAAATAAACCAAGATGAAATGTCTTGCCTGGACTCACGCAGGGAGCAAAGTGAATTCCAATCCAGGCAGTCCTGCTTGAGTCTAAAGCTTGCTGCCCCAGCTGGTTAAGAATAAAAAGCCCTCAGAACAATGCTCCTCAATGAGTTTGAGGTGTTACCACCTCCTCCTCACAAGTTTTGGTTGGCAGTTCAACATCTTCGAGTAATAGAAAAATTTAAAAACAGGGACACCTGGGTGGCTCAGTCGGTGAAGCTGTGGGACCTTCAGCTCAGGTCCCACATCAGGCTCCCTGCTCAGCGAGGAGCCTGCTTCTCCCTCTGCCTCTGCCTGCAGCTCCCTCCATTTGTGCTCTCTCTCTGTCCCAAATAAATAAATGAAATCTTTTTAAAATTAAAAAATTAACAAAAATTAACAAAAACTAAAAAGTTGTGCTGCCAGACCTGGGTTCGAATCCTGCCTTGGAACCTGAGTAGCTCTGTGACCTGAGACAAGTCACCTTCACCTTTCTGGGCCTCAGTTTCCTCATCTGGAAAACAGAGATAAGGATTGTTGAAAGAATTCGGTGAACTTTGAGGCCCTTGCTAACTTGTCGCTGTCTGTTGATTTAAGACGTCACTTACTGATGATCTGTTTTCCAGCATGAGAACAGACCCCGGTGTCCGCAGTGTCCACCATTGGCTCCCCAGTGTCTGGCGCACAGTAGGGCTCAGCAGACCTCAGCCTGATGAGCAGAGTGTTTTCCTGCCCCCATGGGACCCCAGCTTCTCTCAGCCTGCCCAGCACCTACTACTCCACACTTCCAGCCCCAGGACCATGTCCTCGTCTCCTGCTTCAGGCATGAGGGACCCATGAGAGACGTTTTGTGGGACATGGTTCCTGGGAGGCGCCACTGTTGTTCTTTGGCCGGACTGTCTCAGTTGCTGAGTGACTAAGAGCTGCACACAAACAGGCTTCAGCCAAAGAGAGAACTGACTAATTCGCATGGTTGAGAAGTCTTAAGAGTAACGCTTTTCGGGTATGGCTGGATCTAGATGCAGACATCAATAGGACTCGGTTTCTCCATCTCTGAGTTTTGCTTTGCTCTGAGTATATTCATTCTGAGACAGGCTGGCTCTCCAGAAGCTCCAAGCTTATGTCCTCCCAGCTCTAAAATTTTTGAGTGGGATAGGCATTTTCTTGCTGTTCTGCCTGAGCCTGGAATTGATTCTCACTGGTCTCATGGGTTCACCTGCCCATCCTTGAACCGATCATTGGAGCAGGGATGGGAAGGTCCGCTCCAGGGAACATCTTGAACTGAGACTACATGGAAAATCAGGTGCTGCTGCTGTAGTAAGGGGAAGTCAGGCAGCCACCCTGATGGCCACCAGTCATGGGCCACCATCTCAAAACTGAAGAGAGCCCAGCTTGGGGAAAATGGAAATGTGGGGCTCAGCGGCTCTCTGCACACGCCTCCGCCCTCAGCTTCCTACTTCTGTTTCCAAGAGTATTGCTGACTTCCCTCTCTCCTTTCCTCCTCTCTGTTCCTGCTCTCCTTGGTCCGTGGCTCCTGAGGCCTCAGAGAGGTGAAATAACTTGCCCAAGGTCACACAGCCAGCATTTGTGTGAGTCCAGAGGCGTCTGCAGGCAGCTGACCACAGAGTCCTGCTCTGGGCTCAAGAGTAAGCCAGGGTCGAGGTGCTTCCCTAGCCCAGCCTCAGATGCCCACAGAGGACACTGCAGCCTCCTTACACGGGTCGCCTCTGCACTCAGATATGCGCCTGCCCTGGGGCTCCATCTTCCCTCCCCAGGAGCCACTTTCTATCCCTCTCTGTGCATCTCAAGGTTTTACTCCCCAGAAAGGACCTGATTGCCTTATGGCATCCTTGAGCATAGAGCCCCTGCTGGACAACCTTCCAGCGGCTCCTTTGGCTCACCTGGAAGCCAGGCTCAGTTACCTGATGCTGGCCAGGGGCTCACGTTTGGCCACGAGCATGGTCGCTGGGGTCTCAGAGCCACCCTGGCTGGTCTACAGGTGGGGAGTGGCCCACATTCATGTCACATCCTCTGTCGGACCATCTCCAGCTTCTGCCAGGCCGGGGTAGGAAACCAGGTTCCAGCAGCCCATTTTGGGGTTAAGAACAGCCCGTGGGGGACTGGAGGAATAGAGGAGACACATCTCCAAACCCCTCCAAACCTCATTCCTGTACCTAACCCTTTTTTTGTTACTTTTTTTTTAATTGAGGTGAAATTCACATAACATAAAACCAATCCTTTTAAAGTAAACAATTCAATGGCATTGACCACATTCACAATGTTGTACAACGCCCACAGCTACCTAGTTCCAAAACATTTTCATCCCCACAAGAGGAAACCCCATACTTAGAATCAGGCACTCCCCATCCTCCCCTCCTCTGACCCGGAACAAACACCAATCTGTGTTCTGTCTCTGTGGATTTACCCCTTCTGCATGTTTCATGGAAATGGAATTATACACTATGTGACCTTCTGTGTCTGGCTCCCTTCACTCAGCACATTGGTGATGTTATGTGTGTGTGTGTTTTTGTTTTGTTTTTGTTTTTGTTTTTTAATTCTATGTGAATGTGTCTTTTTTTTTTAAGTGTATTTATTTAAGTAATCTGTACACCCAACCTGGGGTTCGAGCTCACTACCCTGAGATCAAAAAGTCTCATGCCCCTCCAACCGAGCAAGCCAGGTGCCCCTTCCTCAGCATGTTATTTTGAGGGTCATCCACGTTGTATCCTATGTCAGTATTTCCTTTTTAAGATCACATTCTGTTTGTCCATTCATCCACTGATGGACATCTGGGTTGTTTCTACCTTTTGCCTCTGTGAATGCTGCAACTATGAACATTCGTATACAAGTGTCCGTTTGAGTACCTGTCATCAATTCTTTCGGGTCTGTACTTCAGCTAACATTCTGATTCTTCTTGTAATGTAGATGGGGGAGGGTCATATCAAGGCGTTCACAGTCCCCCACCCCTTAGTGTAGAGGGAGTACCCGAGAACAGGTGAGCTTATCAGAATCAGCATCATCAATCAAGTGTCCTGTGCTATACAGATTATTTCATTTACTCTTCACGAATGCTCTGTGAGGTAGGTAGTATTCTCATCCCCATTTTGCAGATAAGGAAACTGAGACTGAGAGACATCAAGCCAGCAAGAAGGTGACAGAATCAAGGCCTGCACAACTGTGGGTTCTGGAATCACCATCCACCAGTAATCACTTAGCACCTACTTTTCATTTGGTCTCAACACCAGATATCGAAGCACCTGGTATGTGCCCGATTTGTGCTGCCTGCTTCACCCTCCAAGAGTTCAGAGTCTGGGGTGGGGGGGTAGACAGACAGATGAAAGAGTGATTGCACCGTAAGGGACAAGCCCCCTGTCCCTCAGAGGCTTGATGCAGAGGGAGCCAAAGGCGGCCAGAGGAGGCAATGTCCCCAGGGAACTGGGGTAGACTTGAAGCACAGATCATGTTTCAGGTGGTTTTGAAGGATGTGTAGGAGTTTGCCAAGCAGAAGAAAGGGAAAGGCAATGTCAGGCAGTGAGAATAGTGTGGGCAAAGGTCTGGAAACAGGAAGCAGGGGACAGAAAGAAGTCTGGTGTGCCCAGAGCGCTGGGCATTTTGTGGATATTGTCGTGAGAGGAGGTCGCTGAGGATGATACTGTGAAAGGCCCTGGTATGTCAGGCCGAGGCTTTTGCATTTTATTCAGAAGGGAATAGGAGCCTTGGAGGGTTTAGAGCAGGGGAGAGACATGGAACATAACCAAATTTGTGCCTTAGAAATTAACAAGATTTACTGAGCTCTTACCGCGTGTAGCAGGGACTTTTACCGGAATTATTTTAAGTTAATTTTCACTACAATCTTATGAGGGAGGTCCATCCCCCATCCGCATTTTACAAATGAGGAAACTGAGGCTCAGAGAGGCCCAGTCGCTTGCCCAGGGTAACCCAGCACTATAGGAAGAAGCCTGGCATTAAATCATGCCCCCAATCCGTGTTCTCGACCTTTGTGTCCATTTAACAGCTGATAAGAGGCATCAAACCTGGAGCCTGGGAGGCTTCCAGGAAGGCTTGGCCCAACCCCAGGAGGAGGGGCCCAGGGCTGGGCGGGCTTAGACGGGCACTTGGGGCTGCTCAGGACGACGCTCCCCAGCCCGCCACCCCTAAGGCTGCCACCAGAGGGCGAGAGCCGCGCGCAATTCGGCTGCCGCCGCTGACCCACAGCCTGGGACCGCGGCCAGGCTCGCTCCCGGGAAGCTCGCCCGCCGCACGCTGATCCCGGGGCAGGGGTGGGGACCGCGGAAGTGACAGGTTGTGCGCCCTCTGCGGATCCATTAGGCCCTTTAATTACCGGGATTGGAAGTGAATAATTATCTGCGGGGCCTCAGGCCACTGAGTCACTTCCCCTCGGAAACCGGATTCCCCGGGGCGTAAGAGGGGGCAGCCGGTAGCTCCCCAGGCCCGGCTAGGGGCCCTTGGGGTGGGCGCAGGGCGTGGGACCGCCGCTGAGGACTTTAGCCAAGGTCAGAATTCTGGAGCCTAAGTGCAAACGCCTGACTTGCACAGGCCACTTCATTGCTGTCGTGCCTCAGTTTCCTCCTCTGTCAAATAGAGGGAAACATTCTTTCCTTTATACAGTTGTTAGGAAGATTATACCGCGAACCCATGGAAAGTCTTCAAAATAGTGGCTGGCACGTAATGCCCTAATAATGACTAATTCTGCTTAGGACTATCATTATTATCATTACTCGGGATGAGCCGGGGTTCCGCGATCACCTGGGCCTTGAGTGCAGACCAGAGCTGCTTCAGTCACTAACCGGTTGTGTGACGTGGGGCATAGCCCTTCACCACCTTGTGCCTCCGATTCCTCGTCTGAAAAATGGGGAAATTCCCAGCAAACCCCTCGCACTGGAGAGGATTGCCTGTGATGGTCAGCTTGGTGCACACTTCCCGAAATGGAGTCCAGATTATAAAAACTGTTCATCCTTTACGTAGGCAAGGACTTGGGGCAATTTGCGAGGCAAAGGCACTGGGAGGACAGAAAAGGGAACCCAAGCTGCTGGAAGGAAGCAGGGGCTTGGTGGCATCAGGCACCTGCCCTCGGGAAATTACACCCCTCAGCCCAGGAATCCCACTGGAGAGTTCTGACTGCCCACGCAGGAAGAAGAAGGGCCCAGTTACATAATCCTTTTCCCGCCAAGGACACCCTTTCCCGAACCTCCTAGCTTCAGCTGGATCCTGATGGGTGGGGAAAGGGTTGGTTGGACGCCCCACAAAGCCACCTTGAGTTCTGTAATAAATTACTCCCCAGCCTAGTGGCTTGAAATGGTAAACATGTATTCTTTCATAGGTTCAGAAATTTAGGAGCTAAGTGTTTCTGGCTGAGGGTCTATAAGGAAGTTGTAGTCAAAACATGGGCTGGGGTTCCCCTCATCGGAAGGCTTGAATGGGACTTGGAGGAGCCCCTTCCAAGATGGCGTACTCGCCTGGGTGCTGACGGGAGGCCTCACTCAGTTCCTTGCCACGTGGGCCTCTCATAGACCTACTTGAGCGTCCTCACGACATAGTGGGGGAAAAAAGAAGCAGGGTCAGAGATGGAGAGTGACAGCAGGAGGGAGGGTCTGTTTTCAGTTTGGTGGTCGGGGATCTCCAGGGAGCTAATGAAGGGAGGGATGGAAACATCTGGTGGAAGGGTATTCTGGGTGGAAGGGTATCAGAGCCAGTGGAAAGGCTCTGAAGTGGGAGCTTGAAGGCGAGTTTGAGGAATAGTGAGGAGCCCTGTGTGCTCCCCTTCTCATGTGATGAAGAACACGCCCTGACCACACCTACTAGGGATTAAATGTCCTAGACAATTTCACTTCCATTTGCCCAACTGTTATTATGCCCATTTTACAGACTGGGGGCACCGAGGCTCAGAAAATGGAAGTCTCTTACTTCACACAGTAGTGCTGGGATGAAAGCCCAGGCCTGGGAAACTCCAGCGCCAGCTGTCTTAGTCCATTTGTTGGGGGCTGGGGGGAGGCGGGTGAACTTAAACCTTCAGTCCATTGCATTTTGCTCCTGGTCACCCCAAATTCATGTCCTTCACACATGCAAAATGCATTCATTCCATCCCCATAGCCCCCAAAGTCTTAATTCATTCCAATATCAATTCAAAATTCTAAAATCCAAAGTCTCACCCAAATCAGCTGTAAGACTCAAATTCCTCTCTAGCTGTGAAGGCAAATTGTTTCCAAATACCATGGTGGGACCGACATTCCCATTCCAAAAGGGAGAAACAGGAAGGAAAGGAGAGATGGTCCTGAGCAAGTCTAAAACTTTAAGGCTCCAGAATAATCCTCTTTGGCTAGATGCTCTGCCATCCAGGCACACTGGGGCTGTGGTCCTTCCTTCAGGACCAGTTGGGGGGGGGGAGTAGTCCTGCCTTCTGGACACACTGAGGTAGTGCTCCTGCCCCCAAAGATTTGCTGGGCTGTCGTTGGGCCCCCGAGGCTCTGCGCTGTTCTCGTGCCTTTGCTGCCACGGCACTCCAGAGCTGGAAGTGCTGGAATCAGACACAGGTGGCTCTACCTCCTGGAGTCATAGGAGCATCCTGCCGGGCATTGACTTGGTGGGGGGGGCTCTTTGTGGTGGCCCCGTGCTCAGGGTGGCCCTCTTCCTGGGTCGTGCCTGAGCTGTTCCTCTGAAATCTGGGTGGAGGCAACCATACCCCCACAGCTTTGCAGGGCACAGCACCCACCGCTGGAGACCAGCTGGAGACACAGCTGGGGCCCGCAGATGGGGGGGCGGAGCCCAGAGTGGAGGCCCCTCCCTTGAAATCCTCCTGCCACCCAGGCCCTTGATGACCTCCAAAAGGCCTCTGGGGTCATTCTTCTAACGTCTTGGACAGGTACCCTCTGCAGCTCTCCTCTTTTCTTCTGGGTATCCACCAGAATCACACTTAATGGTCTATTCACGGCACCCTGAAACTATCCAGCCACTACCCACATCACCCAGTGCCAAAGCTGCGCCTACATTTTTAGGTATTTGTTATAGCAACTTCCACTCCTCAGTACCAATTGCCTGTCTTAGGCCATTCAGATCGCTATAACATAATAGCATAGACTGGATGTCTTCTAAACAACAGAAATATATTCTTTACAGTTCTTGAAGCCCAAGATCAAGGCCCTGGCAGAGTCAGCATCTGGTGAAAACCCCCTTTCTAGCTCAGACATTGTGGCTTCCAGCTGTAACCTCTCCTGGCAGAAGCAGAGAGGGATCTCTTTGGAGTCTCTTTGATAATCCCATGCATGAAGGCTCTGCTCCCATGATCAAATCACCTCCCAAAGACCCTACCTCTTAACACCATCACCTTGGAGGTGAAGATTTCAACATGAGTTTTCGGAAGATAAAAACATTCAGTCCACAGGAGGCCGACCAGACACCCAGACCTCATTCTCACCTTTGGCCCAGACTTTGTTTCCATTAGGGAGAGGACGGATCTGCAGAAGCACATTTTACAGATGTGGACACCAAGGTCTCCACTCACTAGCTGGGTGAACTTAGGCAACAGTCTTTACTCTCAGCCTCAGTGTCCTCATCTGAGAAACGGGTGTAAGAATCTAGCGGCCACAGAGCTGATCTCTGTGGCCACCATTCTTCACAGCCACTCCCTGAGGGACACACAACTCACATCCGATTACGCATTATAATCAACGCTCCGTTGGGCATGTGCTGTATATACGGAAATGCTATCCAAACTCCCAAGCCCTCACTGCAAGTTTCCTCAACAAATTCTCCCCACAACCCAACTAAGCCAGCCCTGCGGCTGTCCCTATTTTACAGATGAAGACATTGAGCCCCAGAGACTCCAAGTGATCACCCAGCTAAGAGGTTGCAGAACACAGAATTCTAAACCTGTCGGGGTGACCCCAGAGCCTTCATTCTTAATTAGGGATCCCCTCAGACAATGGTGTTCTGTCCTTGAAGTGGGGAGATTCTGATCAGGGCTAATGACTTCACATTTCAATGATTCAGTTTCCTCATAATAAAATGGGGATAATAACAGCAATAAGAGTACCTAGCCCAGGGCTGTCATGAGAAAGCAACGAGTTAACATATGGAAAATGTCCAGAGCTGCACTGTCCAGGACAGAGGTCACTGGCCACATGAGGCTATTAAATTTTAATTCATTTACATAACAGAAAGTTAAAATTTAGTTCCTCAGGGACACTTGCCAGATTTCAACTGCTTGATAGCCTCATGTGGCGAGTGGTGACCATTTTGGACAAGTGCACACAGCACGTCTCCATCATCACAGAAAGTTTCACCTGTCAGCGCTGGTACAGAGCAGTGTCCAACATGAACCAAGCCTCCACAACTGGTAATCATATTATGACTAATCCTTGATCGTTAGCTACTATGATTATACTATTATTCTATTACTGTTACTCCTCTTCTATCCTATTGATATTTTATTATTATTTAAAAAAATGTTTTTATTCATTTGAGAGAGAGTGCGAGAGCACGAGCAGGAGAGAGGGGCAGAGGGAGAGGGAGAAGCAGACCCCCCCCGCTGAGCAGGGAGCCCCACAGGGAACTTGATCCCAGCCCCCAGGATCATGACCTGAGCCGAAGGCAGCTGCTTAACTGACTGAGCCACCCAGGTGCCCCTATTTATTATTTTTAATCCTGTAACCATTAAGTGCTATTGTTAGTCCTGGGACTGTTAACTATGATTATATTATTATTATATTACATTTGTTATTATTATTATTTTTTAAGTTTATTTTTTTAGTCATCTCTACACCCCATATGGGGTGGGGCTTGAACTCCAGACCCCGGGGTCAGGAGTCACACGCTATTCCCACTGAGCCAGCCAGATGCCCCATGTTACATTTATTGCTAATCTTATTGCTATCCTACTGTTAGTTGTTATTTATTGTTATTAATCCTGATACCATTTGCTACTGTTGTAACTATGCATCCTAGACCCGTTATTATATTTATTGTTGCTACTAATATCCTATTGTTATTTTATATTTACTATTAATTCCGTAATAGCTAACAGTAACTATTATTTTTAACTAGCTCTACTATTGTTACATTATTATTCTATTGTTGATACTTTTATTATTAATTCCGTACTGGCTAACTTCTGTGTTGTTGTTATCAGTACCGATTGTTAATATCATGTTAATGGTATTAATAAGCATTTACTAATGTTGTCATTGGCAGCTGTTTCGTTACTGTTATTAATCCTGAGAGTCTCCAGCCCCCACTTGGCAGGCAGTAGGCGTTCTCCCGCTTGGGTCGGTGTGGGTTGGGTCGGTGTTGCTCCAAGGGCAGTGGGACCTGCTGGCTGAGAACATCTCGCTCGCTTCAGGGGATTTCGGGGAATTCGGATAAAGAGCCTTCTCACTGTGGGCCCCAGGGACCTGTGAAGTGGGAGGAGCCATGGCCCACCAGCCTCCCCGCCAAGAAGAGGAAAATCGCAGTTGGAGGGGTGGTGCTCTCAAAACTAGGGCAAGGCGACAGATGGGGTGTTCGTTGTAAACCCTGTGCCTTTCTAAGGAAAAACAGAAACAGAGTGAGAAGTCTGGATCGCGGAGAGCATTGAAACAACCAACTGGACTGGAGGGGACGCCTGGCAAGAAGAAATTAAGCGAGAAGGGAAACCACTTAGGGCCTCAGAGAAATCTGGCACAAGAGAAGGCTTGCACTGTGATTAAAAAGGGGAAGAACCACAAGTCTCCATTTAAGTCAGCAAAACTGCTGTCTGGGCAGTGAGAGGGAAAGTGCTTGTGGCTGGCAGATTTCAGCAACCATTTGACAACTGCTGTGTACCTGCTGCTCTGTTGGCGCCACATGGCGGCTATGTGACTGCAGGCAAGTAACTGCTCTCTCTAGGCCTCAGTGTCCCCAGGTGCCATATAGAGATAATAATATGGAGTGGTCTGTTTAGGCTTCCCTGATACCTAACCCCCCTTGTCCCACATCCTCAGATGCTGTGTGAATGTTACTGGCACAGCTTCTGATGGGTTGCCAACTCTAGACTTTGCAGCTCAAATCCAAAGCTCAGCAGGTCCATCAAAAACCCTCCATGGCTCCCTATTGCTTTCAAGATAATTCCCAAACTTGCCACCAGGACCTTCAAGTCTCCATGTGAAGAGCCTGCCTTCCCAACTTCATCTCGTCCCATCTGTAAGCCTGGGTATCACACTGCCTTCTTGACTTTCCTCAAATGCACCAAGCTTATTCCCACCTCGGGACCTTTGCACTCACTGTTCCTTTGGCCAGGAATGCCCTTCCCTCAGACTTTATATCGTGCCCAGATGCTTCTTGCTGTAGGATGGGGGGAAAGGGTGGTCTCGGCTCAAATGTTAGTCCCTCAGAGAGATCTCCCCAAGCCTCCAGTCTAAGACAGCCCCTTCCCACTGTCTGTTTTATCTCCCTCCCAATCCATTATCCCATTTATTCATGTACTTATGCTCTGCATCCCCTCGCCAGACTGTCAGCTCCACAAGAGCAGACATATGTGTCTGTCTTGTTCACTGCTGTGTGTCCAGGACCTAGAACAGTGCCTGGCACACTGAAGGCATTTAACAAGTATTTGTGGAAAGCACATGTTCATTGCTAGAGGTCCTTCAAGGTTATGGGATTTCAAGGATCCTTCAGCAGACCAGCCCTGATCCCCATCTGGGTGGAGTCTGGAAATCCCCATCTTCTGGGGAACCCCTTTCTGCATCTCCAAGGGCAGAACTCAAGCCTGATTAACAAACACGCAGGTAGCAGTGCTTTCCCTTGGGCAAAGCCTAGTGCTAAGTGCTTTAATGCATTGACTCATTTAATCCTCACAGTAACTCAGTGGAGTGGGTACTCTTACTATTTCCATTTCACAGATGAGGAAATTGAGGTATGGAGAAGTCAAGTCATTCGTCCAAGGTTAGTAAGAGGGGGAGGCAGCAGACTGGAGGAGTATGTTGTCTGGGAAGGGGTGATGAGGTTCCTGCAAGGTGGGGGCCTAATCGACTAGTTTCCTGTTGTGGGAGGGAGAGAAGAGTAGACATTCCTCTCTCCCCTCCCTCCCCTGTGTTGGGGGGGGGAAGGGCTGGCTGACTGTATGCTCCACCTCAGACTAGGGGGCCCCCTGTCAACCTCACCCCACATAAGTCCTGTAGAGAAAATGAAAGCACAGGGGAGAGCAGAGAGGGGGACCCAGAGGGCATGGGTGCCAGCGGTCCGGGAGGGCTTCCCGGAGAAAGATGCACTCCTGGAGTGGGGCCCCGATAGTTGTGGCTCAATAGAGGTCCGTCTACCCAGGCACCAGCAAAGGCAAGAGCAGAACCGAGGGTGGGCCAGAACCCGAATGGGGCGAGGCTAACGCCGTGGCGGGTCTGCTCAGCAGAATTGCGGATAGTCGGGGCCGGGCGGGGTTGGGATCTTTCCCCGGGTGGTGATGAAAACTGTGGTCGCTATTGCATGGACCCGCCCGGAGCGTGCAGATAAGGCCTTGCAGGAGGGAGTCGCAGGGGCGCGCCCCCTCGAGGCAAAGAGGCTCGGCCCAGCCCCGCCCCCAGGCCCCGCCTCTCCTCCATCTGGCCCCGCCCCCGCAGCGCTGAGGCACCTGGGGGTCTGCAGGCGCTAGGTGGGTGGGGCCAATGTTGCCCCTCCCCTCGGTCGTTCATTCCCTTCTTTAGCCTGCGCGGTGAGACGGCGGGTGGGCGAGGCGTGGGCGTGGCTTGGCAGGGCCCGCCTTTCTCCGGGCTCGCCTTTGAGACCCCAGGACCCGGTCAGCCGCGGCAGAGCAGGATTGATGGGTGGGGCCAGGTCCAGCCCCGCCCCCAGGGGCTGCCCCCCTCCGGCCGAGTCCGGTTCGCGGGCGGACCGGGGCGTGGTCTCTCGCAGCCCCGCCCATCCCTGACCCCGCCCCTGTCGTGGCCGCCCTCCCCCGCCGGGCTCCGCTAGCACAGCCGGTTCCTCTTTACATAACGGCGCGAGGCGGCATGGGCTCGGGCCACCGCCTCCGCCCGGCCGCCCGCCCGGACTGTCGCGGCCCGTGGTGGCGACGGCGGCGGCAGCAGCAAATTTTCCCCGGCGGCGGCCCGGGGGCGCATCCTCCCGCAACTGTCAAGCGCTGGCGGCGGAAATGATGAGGCGCTGGCCATTTTCCGAGCCCGGGTTTCCTGCCTGAGCCCCGCTCGAGCGAGCCGCGAGCCAGGAGCCGGCGCGCGGGAGAGAACGCGCCCGGGGCGGGGGCCCGCCCGCCCCCTCGGGATTTCGGGGGGCCGGGGGCGCGCGACGCCATGGGCCGGCCGGGCCCGGACCCCCTCTCTCTCAGGTAAGCCCGCCTTTCCCGGCGCTCCCTCCTCCGGGGCTGGGAGGGTTCTAATGGGGGAAGAGGAGGCCCCCTGTCCGGTTCTGCCCGGTGTCTGCGCACTCCCCTAACAGCCTGAAATACTGTCCTGCCCCTGACCCGCATGGGGTGTTCAGGGGCGGCCCTTCTCCAGCTCCTGCGACACCCTCCCAGCCGACACCCCCACCCACACACGTGTTGGGGATGTAATAGGGGAGGCGGTGGGGAAGGCGCTGAGAGGGTATGGTTAATACCCCCAGTCTGCCCCTTAAAGTAGCCCAGTCAGGGGCAGCAGTCCCCCACAACTTGTGCGTGGTGAGGAGGGGTCCAGGGTCAAGCGCTTGGCACCTTGAAAGTGAAAGTAGTCAAACGGAGGCTGTGAGGATGGACGAGCCCTCTGGGAGTGGAGCCGCCTGTCCCTCCCCACTGTCCCAGTCCAGGCCATGTGGCTATGAGGGTATCTCTGGATTCTAGAAGCCCCTCTCCAGTCCCCATACCTCAGAGGTGGGCCAGGACAGGTGCCCCCAAGCCACTGAGTTTGGGGTTTCACAAGGGTTCAAGGGTCCCGCAGCTCAGTTCTCTTTGAGCTAGTGCCCTCTCACCCCAGACTTGGAGCTCAGGTGAATCCTCCCACCAAAAAAAAAAAAAAAAAAAAGGATGGGGCTGGTATTGCCTTATAGGTCAGCATGGCTGGGAGGGTAATTTCAGAGGCCTTTAATGCTTGATGCAGAAATCCCCTCCCTTCCCTCCCTCTGACCATGGGGGCTTTTGGGATGATGGGGACTGCATTTGAGGAACTGGGGAGGGGGGCCTGCCTGCCTGTCCTGCTTCTTTTTTTTTTTTTTTCTTTAATTTCCTCATTCTCCTGTTTCTCTTCCCCATTCCCTGCCATGATGATGTAGGTGAGGAGGTCACTGCCTGCAGCTGGAGGCCTCCAGGGAGGGGCATGGCCAGGCCTGACTGAGTGGGAGGAAGTGAAATTGGGCTGCGGGTGGGGGCTTTGGAGCAGAAAGCCTGGCAAGGCGATGTCTGCAGGGCCAAGGTCCAGCTTTGGGGGCAGGAGGGGCTGAGATCTGACCCACATGCCCCTCGCTTGTGAGATGAGCATCCCTTGACACCCACCAGCTGCCAGACGCAGCTAGGGCAGCCAGCCCATCCTGCCTCCCCATTTACAGTCCAGCTGCAGGGCCCCTGCCAGGCGATGGGCACATGGGTCTCAAGGGCTGTGGGCTCGAGTCATGTCTGGCTTTCCCATCACTGACCTGGCTGCCAGAGCGGAAACAGCTCTGGAGGCTCCCTGGGGCTGCGGGGGCTGGAGACCCAGCCCTAGCGGGGGGAGAGCAGGCAGAGGCCGCCTGGGCAGGCTGGGGTCAGCAGATGAGAGGCCAGGGCCTGCTTGGGAAGTTGGAAGGGTTTTTAATACACTTTTTCTGAGCCTTTTCCCACAACCCTCCTCTGGGAGGGAAAATCCTTCTGAGCCAAAGGGTGAACATTCCTAGAACTTGTGCGAGTCCCTGTGGACCACAGAGACAGCCAGCTGGGAAGGGGCTGGACTGAAGTACCAGCTGCTGGGGTCTGAGGCCCTTCAGGGGCTCAGCAGTGAGAGAGGAGGGTCCTGGAGGCATAGGTCCCATTCTCCCACTGCTTCTGTCCAGCTGCGGGCATGGGCAAGTGACACCTGTGAACCTCAGTTTCCCCCCATGTGAAATGGGATAATAACAGGTTTGTGGTAGGGATTTAATGAGCCAGTGTGTGAAAAGCACCTGCTGCCTGGCAGAGGAAGGGTTCAATTACAGGTGGTGGTGGTTATTTCTTCTCATTACCATCATTAGCGTGATTTTCCTGACTGTGGAATATTTGTTCATCAGCATCCCTCGAGCACCTCCAGCATGTGTGCAGCTCTGGGGGTCTTGAATCTTTGGGAGAAGAATTGTGAAGATGCAGGCAGGATGAGGTGATGGTGCTTCCTGGCTATGAGGCCTTGTTTAACTGTCCCAGCCTCGGTTTCCTCGTCTGTCAAATGGGTATAATAAGAGTACCTAATTCTTAGGGTCATTGGAACCATATGAGCAAATTTGCAAAGTATTTAGAACCCTTTGATCAGGAGTGGTAGTAGCAGTAATGATGAGACTGTTAATGTTTGTTGTGGATGTTAGCTCTGATTGTTCTCCTCCCTGATTCTTCCATCCGCTGTTCCTGTGAACCCTGGGCTTGATCCTGATGGATAGAACTTTCTAGTACAAATCAGATCCTGTAGAATGACTCCAGATATGGAAGTAGCCTGAGCCCAGCAGGCACAGGGTAGCCCTGCAACAGTTCAGCCTTTGGGGGCCCTTGGATATCTTGGTCCAGCCGGGTTACCCCAGGACACCCTCCACCTCCTGGATGGAGCCTCCCCAAGGGCAGAGGGGGCAGGGCTGGAGGCACTTGGAGAGACCTCCCAGTCCCTGCGCAGCCCACTTTTGGGGGGATGCCGTGGAGATGCTCATAAAGCACTCCGTGCTGGGCCTCACCTGACAATAATAGATGATATTATTATTAATATTATTAAATGAGTTGCCTCTCCTGTTAAGTTCCCACTTCTCCCTGGTAGCAACACGGGTTTGGGAGCCAAATCCAGAATCTGCCAGGTTCTAGATGTGAGGCCCAGGGCAAATTATCTGACCTCTCTGGACCTCATCTGCCCAACGGGGACCAAGGGTCCCAGCCTCACCGGGGTATATAGCCTGTGTGTAAGCTACTATATGGAGTGTATGAGCCTGGCACAGTGTAGGGACTTGAACTGTGTTGGCTGCAGTTGCTATGGCTCTGTGTCCCTGGGCTTGTCCCTTAACCTCTCTGAGCCCCCATATCCTCCTCTATGACATGGGAGTACTAATGACTGCATGATAGGATTGTGTTGAAACAAGACATGCATAATGCCTGGCATGCAGTCAGTGCTCAATAAGTGTGAGCTACTGCTGTTAGTGCCCCAGGGGGGGCTACCACTTAATTACCAGGTTTCCTGGGAAAATGGTCCCAAGAGCCCCCCCTACCCCGCCCCGGGTGTTCAGCATCTTTGGCTGGGAGGGGCAGGAAGCTGCTTCCATCTGGCAGATGGGAGAAGCCTGCCTTGGAGTCCAGAGGTGTAATACAAGTTTCTTGTTCCCAGCCAGACCCTGTTCCCAGCTACCCGCCCTCCCTGAGGAAACTGAGGCGGGCAGTCTGCCCAGGGGAAGTGACTCAGCTGGGGTCACTCGCTGAGTCAGGCCTAATTGGACCCAGGAGCCCTGCGCCCCAGCTCCCTGGCTTCCGGGGGCCTGCAGTCCCTTAGAAACTGGGCAGATCCAAAGGCCACAGCTGGACACCCGCTCACTTGGGCCCTGACCCCTGGGCAACCACCATTCCTCAGCCAGGGCTCTGAGGTCCCAGTGACCACCACTGGGCTTCTCAACCTGGTATTCTTCCCAGCAGGGGCAAGGGGCACTTCCCCAGGAGAGCAAGTCCTCCTGATGTCCCCCCCAGCCCCGCCCCGACCGGAAACCCAGCAGCTGAGCAGATGGCTGGAAGATTTTTCCTCCCACGCCACCCTGTCAGGGGTCGGCAAGGGGGGCCAGGCTGCAGGCTTCCTCGTGAGCCAGGCCAGGAGCCCCTGGGGGCCTGCCCGGATGTGGGCCCCCACCCCGGTTGGTGGGGAGGGGGGAGGTTGCCACTGCCCCATGTGTCCCCAGGGAGGCCTGGGAGGGAGGAAGTCTATGCCCTGCTCACCGGGAGCTGACTCACGGGGGCCTGATGGAGGTGCGGCCTTGGGGAGCTGGAGGACTGGAAATGTGATTGGGGGAGGTGGTCACAAAACAGGGCCTTTGGCATGAATATGAGAGCTGGCACTCTGTGTCCTCTCACAGGTCAGAGAAGGTGAGGAGTGTGGGGAGAGGTTCACCCCTCCTGATACTGCGAAGCAGCACATTGGAGGGTGCAGGGCTCACTGAGGGCTTTCCCCCTCCATGGAGTCTCACCCTTCTCTTCTCAACTCAGGGGCAGTGAAAAGAAGTCATATACTAGCATGGGAGGGAGTGGGGCTGGGGCTGGCAAGTACTGCCCATTCTTGGGGGGATAGTCCCTGGCTTTCTCCTGAAGCCTACCTGGCTAAGTGGTCGGGGTGTCAGGCTGGGCCTGGGGACAGAGGAAGCCAGAGGAAATTTCCTGTTCTGGCAGACTGTGCCAGCCTGATAAATGTCCCTGGACATTAGGTGACCCCAGAGAGGGCATATCAGGGCTCCACTGACTGCCCAGTGATCTAGGGCAGAACCTATCTCTCAGCCTCCCTAGGACCTCAGAACCTTTATTCCCTGCTTCCCAGGGGCTTCTCCCCAGTCTGGACAGCCTGAATGGTGTGAAAGGGCAGTGGGCTGACCGCCAGGCTGTGTGTGTTGGAATCCCCCCAACTCTCTGGGCTTCCTTGGGCAGAGGGTCTGGGCTGCTGGAGAAGTTGGTGCTGTAGGTGGGAAAGGTCAAAAAGCTTGCTGTGGCCCATAGTCAACCTGGAAGCCTCCCTGGAGGAGGTGTCTCTGTCTGAAGGCATGGGACTTCCTGCCCAAACATCTGTGAGCTGGGAGCAGGGGAAGCTGTGGACCTGGGGGAGGATGGAAGCTCTGGACTGGCTTATTTTAACTTTGTTTACCATTACCATTATTCAATTCAAACTGTCCTCCCCAAGCCTTGGCAGGTGGAATTCCCACAGGTGGGTAAAGGCCTTCTCTGCACCTGGGCCTGATAATTAACTGGGAAATGTTAGCTTCCCCAGATTACACTGTTACCCAGGGTGATAGGATAGAGGAGGGGCCAAGGACCCCCAGTCTCTGGGGTCGTGGGTTAGAGGGGGCCCCACAGCTCAGATTCCCTACTTAGAGCCAGGATTCCCAGCTGTTCAGCGCCTCATTTCTCTCCGACTTGGTAGAGGCTCAAGGGTCTCTTAGGATGGATATGCTTGAACGGGGGACACCAGGCTCAGGCTAAGGCTTTAAGGGACTCACCAGGTTGCCCTCAGCGGGCACTCTGGTGGACACAGTTGTCTTGAACTTGGGGTCCTGAGAGGCAGATCCACCCCCTCCTTGCCCTGGTGCCCTAGAATGGGTACGGAGACAGGATCTCCTTGTGTTTGCTGTGGGGACTTGGGCGGAAGAGGGCGCCAGGATGCGACCTTCCTGCTCCACGTAACATCATCCTTGTCCCTCACCCCACAATGGGATTTGGGAAATGCTGGAGCCCCACCTCCACACACATAGCTGGGAACTCCCTGCCCCAGAAGCCCAAGCTGATCAGGTGGGAGGGACTCTGTGGATTTGCAGGCCCGTCTGTGTGAATTCGTATGTCCTTTTGGCCGCCCAGGCTTCCAGTGCTCTGGTAGGTGGGGAGGGGGGAGAAGGGGGCTGATAGAAGTGCCCCAAAGACCCCCCCTACTTGTATGCCCCAGCCTAAGCCTAGGGGTTCCTGAGAACCCTCAGGTGATTAATAAATGCTTTCTGCTAAGAGCTTTTCAGGTGCTAATCCCACAGCTGGTGTGATCTGATCAATTGCTTAGCATATAGTAAGTGTTCAATAAATGACTACCACCTGGGCTGAGGCCCAAGGAGGGGACCACCTTCCTGCCGCCTGGCTGTCCGCCCAGCCAGGAAACCTCCGAGGCACGCCCCCTCCCAGACGTGGGCAGCAGCTGAGTGCTCAGTGCTCTGACTGGTGATTTCCTGCCCGAGCTCCTGACTGGAGCCGCCTCTCCCCTGAGAAGGCCTTTTGTTCAGGCTCCCTTGATGCTCCCTGCCGGCCCAGCCCACAAGGCTGGGCTCCCTCTGTGGCTTCTGTGACCGAAGGCCTAGAATTCTCTGGAGCTTGTGCTCCTCTCTGCTAACAATAATAGTAATAAAATAGCAACAGCCACTTATTGAGCCCAGTGCCCAGCACCCCACAGACCTCCGTTCTAAGAATGCTCCTAGTGAATGCCAAGAGCTGGACACTGGCCCATTTTACAGATGGGGACACAGGCTCAGAGAAGAAGTGGCAGAGGCAGGATGCGAACCCAGGTTTGGTTGGTGGCTCCACCGCAAGAGCTCATGTGGGTGGTGGTGGGGATCTCGGTGGGTTTCTCAGAGCCCCACAGCCCTTCTGTTTGTCCATGCTGGTCAGGAGCATAACTCCAAGAGCGTGACCATCAAACTGAAGCCCCCCTCAATCCCAGGAGTTCATTAAGTCATACAAGTAATATTTTTGGAGCATCTACACCGACCAGGCCTTGGGGGTGAGCAGGCATGAGATGGCCTCTCCACTTTCCAGGCGCTAAGAGCCCTGGTTGAGGGCACAGGACAGTGAGCAGTTCTAATCCCAGCTCTACGCCGCACTGGCTGTGGGGCTCTGGGCAAGCTATTCTTCCCATGCTCTGGTTTTTTTATCTATAAAATGGACATATTTATAGGACTCCCCTCTACCCTCCAGTGGAGATTAAACTAGTGAATATATATCCAAACTGTTTAGCACAGAGCTGGGCATATAGAAAGCAAGAAATAGTGTCATTTATTGTTATTTTTGTTTTTAAATTTGTATTTCTAAAATTGAGATATGATTGGGGTGCCTGGGTGGCTCAGTTGGTTAAGCGCCTGCCTTCAGCTAAGGTCACAAGCCGGAGTCCTGGGATAGAGCCCTGCATCAGGCTTCCTGCTCAGCGGGAAGCCTGCTTCTCCCTCTTCCTCTCTCTGCTGCTCCCCCTGCTTGTGCTCTCTCGCATGCGCGCGCTCTCTCTCTCTCTGTCAAATAAATCTTAATAAAATTGAGATATGACCGACATACATTAGTTTCAGGTATATAACATAATAACTAGACTTCCTGTGATCATTTCACAATGCATAAAAATGTCAAATCATTGTTTTTAAACTTGTACCCTGTGGCTGTTTTCCTGACCACCTGCTGGGTTTGGGACCTGGACAGAGGAGCTAATGCCTCCTGACCCCCTCAGGAGCTGAATGAGAAGTTTATGTACCTCCTCGGGATCTCACTCCTTCGTTCAGTGCATACTCACTGGGAAAGTGAGTCTTCCTCACGGTGCGCATTCAGGCACTGATCAGGCATTTGGGGGGGGTGGCTTCTGTGGGGGCTTCTATTGTTAGCAATGGGAACTCCCCACGCTTCAGTTTCTCTGTCTGTAAAATGGGAGCAATTATGGGCCCAACTTCGTAGAGTTGTCATGAAGCCCAGGGGAGTTAATGCTTTGCAAAAGCAGTTAGAAGAATGCCTGATGTCTAGCAAGTGCTTGCTGTGCGCTGCTCCTCTGATGGGGGAACTGCCGTAGGAGGCGTGCTCAGGATGGCTGCCAGCCATCACCTGGGCGGTGAGGAAGCACTGTTCCAGGAAGCCGCCTGCCAAGGTTGGGCCCTGCAGTTGGGCATTGGGACTCTGGGGTGCCCAGGAGGTGGGTTGGCCCAGTGAGAGGTGGCCATCGGTGGGTGTTGGCCACCATGTGTTTGCCAGAGGAGCCAGATGTTGCAAATGCAGCTGACCTCTTGGATTCATTCATTCATTGGGCATTTATTGAGCTCCTGCTGCATGCTAGGAACTGGGGCTGGAGCAAGGAGCAGATTGTGAAGCTCACAGCCCACTAATTAAAAAATCACAGCTATTTTTTTAAAAAGATTTATTTATTTTAGAGAGAGGGAGCAAGTGCACTTGGGGTAGGGGCAGAGGGAGAGAATCTCAAGCAGACTTCCTGTCCAGCACGGAGCCCAATGAGGGGCTCGATCTCACAACCCCGACACCATGACCTGAGTTAAAATCAAGAGTCGGACACTTAACTGACGGAGCCACCCAAGCGCCCCTAAGTAATCATAGCTATTGAATGCTAACATGTGACCGGTGTGCTGAAGGACAAGTTCAGGACTTGACTCGGGTGGTGGGCTCCTGGAAGGCTTCTCGTGTGTGAAGTCTTAAGCTGACTGTGAGCAGACAGGGCAGAGGGAACACTGAAGGCAAGGCCAGAGGCTGCAGCCAGCACGAATGGTGGCAGATCACACAGGGTCTCACAGAGGAGCAGGAGCTGGGGTCCAGAATCCGAGAGCTTCCTGGGCCCCCTAACCTGTGAGAATAGTGCTTGCCTCACCTGTGTGGAGGCAGGGGTGTGGGGTGGCCATGGGGTCAACTAAGGACAAATCACACACACACGCAAATAACACCCCCCCAACACACACACACACCCCTTCGCAGGTGCAGGGTGGTTTTCTTGGTGGAGTGTGGTGATCAAGGGCACATGTGGCTCCTCTCCCTTCCCCTCTGCCTGGTGGCTTTCATTGACAACTCTGTGCAAAGTGCTTACTGTGAATAGGTTTCAAGGACTCCAATGTGCAAAAACGTTGACTGCAGAGCACCTTCCTCACTGATGCAGATACTTACTCTGCACTGTCTGGGGCGTCCGGGGGGCCGTCAGCTGCAGGGTCACCACCATGGCCTGAAGAGGGCACTCTCCTTGCAGCTGCCCTGCCGGTCTGCCCCACCCTGACCCTGCACAGGGTCACACAAATAGAAGATGCCTGTGCAGGGGTGTGTGGCAGAAAGAACCTCAATTTGCAGGTTCAGGTCTCCATCTTGGGTGCCTCTCCAGGACTTCTTATGACCATTTAATGAGGTGAATACCATGGTCCTCCGCATTTGACAGATGAGGAAACTGGGTTTTGGGGAGGTCCAGCCAGGTGTCAGAGGTCACACAGCCTCTGCATAGGTGTATAGTGTAGCCCCAGGGGAGCAGGGATTTCTGTCTGGTTCACTGCTGTATCCCCCAGGGCCTAGCATGGTGCCTGGCACAGAGTAGACCCTCAGTAATAGTTTTTTTTGGGGGGTGTGCGTGTGTGGTGGTGGAATGAGCAGCCACAATTATGTGGTCCCCAAAGGGGCCCAGGCCCAGCCAGGTTTAGTTGGAAGGAAGGATGGTATTAATTTTAACTAGAGAGGTCCAGGGTTCAGCACCTTGGACAGCAGAGGGTGGGGGGCTTCTGCCATTTTGATTGTGTGGTGCCAAAGAAGGAGCCATGGGGGTGGGAGAAGGGAGCCCCAGTTGGGATGGGTAGGCAAGGGTCTGCCTGTCCTGACATCCCCCCCCCACATTGAAGCAGGAAATACCTTTGCACTCCTTTGTGAGTCTTGTTAATTGATTCCTTTTCATTCATTGTTTTCTATTTATTTTTATTGACACCAATGATACACTCTCCTTGTAATATTTAAATAGTAACAGCCAACCTTTAGTAGGCTTTTCCTAAGTTCTAACGCCTTTACATTTATTAAGTCAGTTCCCATAAGGCAGGTACAATCGTGTTCCCCATTTTACAGATGGGGAAACTAAGGCAGAGAGAGGGCAATAATTCGCCCAAATAATTCGCCCATGAGTAAGTGGCAGTGCTAGCATTTGAACACAGGCTCCGTGTTCTTAACCATATTTTCTGGAGACAAGTAACAGCAGTATCCTTGGTTACTTTACTTGTATCCCAATTCTGGTTCTTCCCCAGAGGGTCACCACTGTTTCTGGTGGCTTTGCTCCAGCCACACCTTTCTTGCCCACCACTTAAACACATTTACGTGCACATAAAAATTGGTTTCGTGTGTGTTCACGTAAATGGGATCACAGAGTCTGCATTGTTCCATGGTTTGCCTTGGGGATCCGCCTGGGGTGCTAGTACAGACCTTCCTCTACCTTTTCCCCTGCTGCAGAAAATTCCAGCCTGCAGATGTATCACTGTTTGCTTTCCCAGTTTCTGATGGGCATTTTAGTTGTATAAACATTGAAGCCAGAAACATCTAGCAGGGGGTTGTGTTGTACCTGCCTGTCTACACATGTAAGCAAGCATTCTCTTGAATACTTGAACGTGGAATTCCTGGGTCTGAAATGTACCCTGCCAAATTGCCCTCCAAAAAGCCTGTATCAGTTAAGAGCACCGGCAGCATTGTAGGGGAGTGACCATTTTGCGGCACCTTCACCCGCACCGGGTATTATCGGTCATTTCCGATTTCTGACGTCGTGCCTGGACAATAACCTGTCTCGCGGTGGCGAGAATAGTAGAATAAGTAGTCGTTTGCTCACCTGCCTGCTCACTCCTCTGTCACCTACCCCACCGTGTCTTTCAGCCTGGCCGCCCCACCTCCGTCTCCGCCATGAACGGGCCCACCCTGCAGCCCTCCTCGGCCTCCTCCGCGTCCTCCCCCTCCTCGTCGGCTGCAGCGTCGTCGTCGTCGTCGTCGCCACGGGGCTGGAGCGAGTTCTGCGAGCTGCACGCGGTGGCCGCGGCCCGGGAGCTGGCCCGGCAGTACTGGCTCTTCGCCCGCGAGCACCCGCACCACGCGCCGCTGCGCGCCGAGCTCGTGTCGCTGCAGTTCACCGACCTCTTCCAGCGCTACTTCTGCCGCGAGGTGCGAGAGGGCTGGGCGCCTGGGCCGCTGGGGTCCCGGG
>NC_048229.1:8589902-8664326 GCF_002007445.2 Ailuropoda melanoleuca
GCGGCCTGGCGCTGCGGCGCGCCCGGGGCTCCGACGGTGGCGCGGACCGCGTGCTGGAGCTCTTCGACCCGCCCAAGGTAAGCTCCCCGCGCACCAGCCCCGCGGGCGGCCGCACAGCACCCAGGGGAGAGCGTGACTTTTCAAAAGTGAAGAGTTTCTTTTAGACTATTTTAGATTTGCAGAGATGTTGCAGAGATGGCCCAGGGTTCCCTCATACGCCACACGCCCCCTTGCCTAATGTTAGCATCTTACGTTACTGGGTACATTTGCGTAACTGAGGCACCAGGGTTGGTCACTACTATTAACGACACTCCGCGGTTTCTTTGGATTTTGCTAGTTTTCCCTAATCTAGCTTTTTCTGGTCCAGCATATACTATGTTAGATTCGGTTGTCATGTCTCTTTAGGGGCCTAATGGCTTTGATAGGTTCTCAGGCTTTCCTTGTTTCTGATGACAGTTTTGAGGAGTCTGGGTCAGGGATTTTGTAGAAAGCTCAGACACAGCGTATATGGGCGTCATGTGGGCTGTGATAGGTTGGAACGGGTCCTTGACAACCCTGACCCAGATGGACCATGACAAATAGGAGGGTTTTTCTAGGGGGTCCAAAACTGTCGTTTTGATTCCTTTGCATGTCTCATGATTTGTGGCTGTCTTATTTCAAGTGTTAAAAATTCTGTGTGTTTTCTTTTTCGACGACTTAATGCAGTTCTGCAGATGAGGCAGGAGGGCCAGGATGTTCCAAACACCTGACAAGCTCTGTCTTTGACTCAGGTGTATCAAGTGATGGGACCACGTGGCTTTCCTTTAATTCCTTTCTCTTTCTGTTATGCTGCTAGAGAGAGAGCAAAGCCTATGTGATCCTAGCCCGAGGGGGTGGGGATGGGGGTGACGGTCTGAATGCGGGAGACTTAGTCATTCATTCATTTAACAGATACTGAGCACCTACCATGTACCAGACAGATACTGATGCTGGGGACCTGGCATCTTTGTGGGAGCTACTGAGGAGTAAACCTACAGCTGAACATGGAATTATAAATTCTACACACTGTCCTAAAGAAAGAGGCATAGCGCCTCTGGCAGTATCACTGAAGGGCCCCAGCTGGGTGGTTGGGATAGGGTGTTGCCAAAGAATCCTCTCCTGTGAAGTAACCTTTAAACTTGGGTGCCGAGTCGCATGCATACACTGCAGCGGGTGAGTGAATCGTAAGATCCACGAGTGTTGCCATGTTTGCACACACCCAAGTGACCCAGCACCCAGGGGGCTCCCTCCCACCTCCG
The DNA here is from genome assembly GCF_002007445.2 of Ailuropoda melanoleuca. Classification (NCBI taxonomy): domain Eukaryota; kingdom Metazoa; phylum Chordata; class Mammalia; order Carnivora; family Ursidae; genus Ailuropoda; species Ailuropoda melanoleuca. The sequence goes on from NC_048229.1 coordinate 8,591,180, forward strand.
TGTCCGTAGCCCCCACCACCCCCTCCTCCCACTGACTCCTACTCCACGGATTATATGTCTCTGTTCTTGAACTTCATACAAATGGAATCACACAGCATGTTGCCTTTCATGTCTTTTGCTCAGCAGAATGTTGTAGAGACTTGCTCACGCTGTTGTGTCCCTCAGGAGCTCGTTTGTATGGATGTACCGCTTATCCATGGATAAGTAGCTTATCCATCTGCCTGGTGATGGGTATTCGGATGGTTTCTACTTTGGGACTTTTATGAATAATGCTGTTATGAAATTCAGGTATAGTTCTTTGTGAGGACATGTGCGTCCGTTTCTCTCAGGGAGATTCCTAGAGGCCTGGCTAGGTCATATGGTAAGTGCATGCTTATAAGAAACTTCTATATTTTTTCCAAAGTGGCTGCACGATCTTATGTCCCCGCCAGCAGTTATGAGAGTCTTTTTCCATTTCACCCCTCCTGGTGGATGTGTACTGGTTTCTCATTGTGGCTTGAATTTGCATTTCCCTGATGACTCATGAAGTTAAGCACCTTTTCAAATGTTTATTGGTCACTGGAATTAACTCTTTTGTGATGTGCTTATTATTTTTATTGAGTTGTCTGTTCTTATAGGAGTTTTTATATATGCTGGGTATACTTCCTTGTATTGTAAATATTATCTCCGACTTTGTGGGTTGCCTTTTTTCTTCTTTAATGGAATCTTTTCATGAACAGAAGTTCTTAATTTTAAGTCCGGCTTATCAGTTGCTTTCCTTTATAGTTATTACTGTTTGTGTCCTGTTTAAGAAAACTTTGCCTACCCAGGGTCATGAAGATCTTTCTTGTCTTTTCTTCTGGAAACTTTATTGTTTGGGCCTTCACATTTTGGACCAAGATCCATCTTGAGTTAGTTTTTATGTACGGTGTGAGGTCGAGGTCATAATTCTTCCAGTTGTTCCAGCATGATTTGCTGATGTGATCATCTTTTCTCTATTGGATTGCAGTGCTGCTTTTACCCAAAATCCAGTGTCCATCGGTGTGCTTCTGGAAGACTCTCCCTTCTGTTCCACTGGCCCATGTGTCTGTCTTTGGGCCAACACCACACTGTCCTAATTGCCAAAGCTTCACAGTGAGCCTTGAGCTGGTGACGTTTGGAGCACAGTCTTAATCCTGAGTGAAGAATCTCTCAGTGTCAGAGCACCTCGCTGGCTCAGTCGGTAGAGCATGTCTCTTGATCTCAGGGTTGTGAGTTCAAACCCCACTTTGGGTGCACAGCTGACTTAAAAATTAAATCTTTAAAACAAAACAAGAATCTCTCAATGTTTCAGGCAGAGGGAACAGCACAGGCAAAGGCCCTGAGATGGGAAGGCATTCTGTGTGTTTTGAAGACTATAACAGAAGAGGCCGGGGTGGTGGAGCACAGAGAGGGAAGACGGAGCAAGGGGAGTTTGTGTGGTTAGAGGGTCCTGGGAAGAGTTAGCATTTTATTCCAAACACAACGGGAAGCTGTTGGAAAATGCAAGTGCAGATAAAAACTGTTTTCTCATCATTTTTAAAGTCTTGAGGTTATGACACCATGAAAGGCAAATAACACCCCAAACACATGGTCTTATCTGTGTGACAGCATGGGGTCCCTATAAAACTTCACTTTAAAAACAACTTCTGGGGTGCCTGGCTGGCTCAGTCGGAGGAGTGTGTGATGCTTGATCCTCGGGGTTGTGAGTTTGACCCCCATGTTGGGGGTAGAGATTATTAAATAAATACTTAAAAAATATAAATAAAAAATAAATTTAAAAAACCCACTTCTGCTTTTAAAATAAACCATCTTGGAAAAGCAGGTGTCAGGAGTCAAGTGGACCTGAGTTTAAATAATGAATTAGCTTTTTTCCCCAGTTCTGGGGCCGTAGGCAAGTGACATCACCTCTCTGAGCCTCAGCGTCCTCCTCGGTACAATGGGGCTACTCTCGGTTCCCACCTTGTGGTGCTGTCGCGTTAACAGAGATTGCCCCTGGCCCAGGGGAGCCCTCCGTGTTACTGCTCCTTGTTCTCAGGCTGGTGGTCATGCTAATGACTTTGGGACTGAGAACACAGATTTATTCCCAGTGCTGGTCTGGGTCTTCAGTGCCCAACTGGGGAGCACCGTCAGGGCTCCTGTTCTTCAGGGGCCCTGAAAACTCAGAAGTGGTGTTCTGGCCCTGGTGACGTCGAGGCTCTGTCATAGGCTTGGTGGTTGCTCCAAGACCTGGGGTGTCCCCCACAAAGTGAGCAGCCCTGGTGGGGCCTCTCCCAGCCCCTCTACCAAGTATCTGGCTTGACAGAGCAGCCCAGCTCCACCAGCTTCCAACAGCTCCCCATCGTGTTTGGAGTAGTCTAGGGGCCGTTCCTGAGTTTCCTGGAATGACTTGGAGCGTCCAGTCTCTGGGCTGAGGATACTCAGACTATAAGTTTTGACTGAGTGTGCCTGCCAGGCGGGCAGTCTTGACCTCTGACCCTGGGGTTGTTTAGAGGAGCAGCTTTAAACAGAGGGCAAAGGAAGGTTGCAGGTTTGACACCAGTGGGTGGTGGTTAGGGGCCTGAGCTCCGGGCTCACAGCCATGCTGTGGCACTTGAAGTGCGCCCAGCGCCAGCCTGGAGAAGGCCCTGCTGCCCAGAGCAGCCAGAGGTTTGGAGGACAAGAACGGAGACAGGGCAGCTGCCCAGAGACATGTTCCTTCAGTCTTAGCCAAGCAAATGCCATCCAGAATCTGCAGCCAGGTAGCTTGGGGCTCAGGGGTCCCCAAGACTCACCTCTGCCTCTGACCAGCTGTGTGACCCTGGCCGGCCTCTTCCTCACTCAGCCTCATTCTGTTCATCTGTAAGCAGGGGTGAAAGCAGCCACTCAGGGGTCATGATGGGGGCTGCGAGGGGAGGGAGCTCCTTGCTGATGGGGGTGTAAGTGGAGGCCAGAGTCGGGCTGCTGGCTGGGGGCCTGGTGGTTGAGGAGACATCTGTGGCTATTTCCAGTGTCCAGAGATGGGTGGTCACAGTGGCATCCCTGCAGGTGGGTGGAAGATGGGCCTCCCTTCTGTGCACTGGCCTTGAGGAGGAGGCTGGGGTTTGGGGGATGGTCCTTGAAGGCCCCTTGGCAGGAGGTGATGTCTGAGATGAGAGAAGGTGTCAATCCTGAAGGATCTGGATGAAGGAGTCCCAGGTCAATGAAATGGCAAGTGCAAAGGCCCTGGGGTGGCCATGAACCAGGAGACTTTGAGGAATAAACAAGTGCCCAGGGGCTAGAATGGAGGGAACAAGCAGAGAGAAGGTTGGAAAGGTGCTGGGGCTGGACTAGGTGGGGGCCATGTGGCCACAGGGAGGACTTGGGGGTCTCACACTATGAGCAGTGGCATGATTCTTCTCCTACAAGACCCTCTGGTCTCCGTCTCCACATGCCCTGTGGCCGCTCCCCCTCCTCAGACATGTCTGAGCCCCAGGGTTGGGCTAGAATGGGGGGCAGCATATTTACTACCTTGGGTGGACACCTACTGTGCGCCAGCCATTGCCCTAAACACTTGACCTAAAGTCCTTCCCCGTGAGGTCGAGGCCACTGACCCATTTGACAGGGAAGAAACTGAGGCTGGGAGAGGCAAAGGGACTCAATCAGGGTCACGCACCTGAGGAGATTGGAACCCCGATCACAAGGGGTTCCCACCTCCAAGCCCCTGGCCACACTCTTCAACTGGCTCCCTCTAGCCCAAGCTCCCCAGCCAGGCCAGGCCTGAGACATGCCATCCTACCCAGCAGTTAAAAGAAAAACAAAGTTGGATTGGTTACCGGTATTTAAAAACATAAAATGTAGAGATTTCACAGAAGAATCCAGATTTCTGATTTCTCTTATAAAGTCAGTGGATAAGGGGGTGCCTGAGTGGCTCAGTCGGTTAAGTGTCTGACTCTTGATTTTGGCCTCGGTCGTGATCTCGGGGTCGAGGGATCAAGCCCCGTATTGGGCTCCCTCCTTGGCAGGGTGTCTGCTTCAGGTTCTCTCTCTCCCTCTGCCCCTCTCCGCCCCCCACCAAATAAATAATCTTAAAAGAAAAACAAACACACACAACAGTCAGTGGCTCTGGCAGAGCTGGGCCGGTATCACAGGGAGTAGACCCAGCCTGTGTGCTGCCAAGGGTGAGCCTGGCAGGAGGCAGTAGGGGTCCCAGGGGAGGGGAGAGATAACAGAAGCAGCCATTGGGCCGGGCTAGGGTGGCTGGCCTTGGGGCAGGGCCTTCCCCTGGAACTTGCGGTCCATTTTCAAATGGAGCACAGCCAGGCTGGCCATGGCGTTTGGGCCAGCTCTTTGCTCTTTTGGGCCTCAGTTTCCCCATGTGTCCAGGCCTCGTTTGGCTGAAATGGTCTCAAAGCCCTGTCAGTCCTGCTTGGTCTGGGGGCTGAACCTCATCTGTACAGTGGAGGTGATAGTGGAGTTGTAGCTATGGTCGAAAAGTAACCTTTTAGCCAACATTTATTTGGCGTTTGTTATATACAAGGAACTTTACTGACCTGGCTTCACTGAACCCTGGCCCTATGAGAGACCTCCGGAGATTGCCCCCATTTCACAGTTGAGGAAACAAGGTGAAGAACGATGGCTTCTCTGAGGTCACACAGCTCTTGAGCGGCTGGGTTGGGACTGGAATTCCAGGGAGTCAGGCTGCACCCGGTGCCGAGTAAGCCTTCAGAAGGACGTAGTATCACTTGTGGCCCCGTCTGGGTGGGGGGCCTCTGTTTGGAGTTCTCAGACTGGGAAAGGCTCCCTGTGGCCACCTTGTCCAGTGCCACCTTTTTGCAGGTGGGGACACTGAGGCCCAGAGGGGGCCGACCAGTTTCTCCTTCACCCAGTATGCTCTGCCCTTGGCCACTGCTGCCTGGCCTGGAGAAGAAGTAGACGAAGGAGATGGGGGACACCTCAGCCCATAGCCCTGAGCACCCCCATATGCACCACGGGCCTTGGCTAGCCCCAGGGGGAAGTGGTCTGGTTGGGAGTAGCTGGGCTGCTGGTCATTGGGGTGGCTGGGGGGTGGGCCAGTTGGACAGTGTGGTTCAGAGCCTTGCCCACTCTGCTCCCTCTCAGCTGGGTGGCCTGGGGCAAGCGACTCAGGGCTTCTGGGCCTCAGTTTCCTCATCTGTAACATGGGGATGGTCACAGTGCCTGCCCCTGGGGTTGATCATGTGGCAGAGGCCACGGATACGGTATGTGCTGACTGGGTGGCCGAGGGGCAGCCTCAGGCCCCTGCGTCCAGGCAGCAGACCTTCCTGGGGTGCCCGGAAGCCCCCGGCCCCGTCACAGAGCCCCTTGTCCAGCGGGGAGACAGTGTGGGGGACCCAGTTTGTGACAAGAGGCCAGCAGGCCTCGGGCCCCCTCGGCCCCCCAGCTGTGCCCATCGTCTGCCCAGGAGGAGGCAGAACCGCAGGCTGGGTGGTTCTCGGAGCCTGGTGGCTGCCGTGCCCAACAGCACCCCCATCCGAGCTGTGGCTGGCGCACTGTCCGTCTTCAGGTCGGCGCTGGCACTGCGCCTGTTTGACAGATGAGGAAACTGAGGCTGGGAGAGGCAGAAGGAGCCACAGGGTGCACCCCGGGGGCCTGAGGCTGGAGCTCGTGCCCCGAGTGTGGGAAAGAGGAAGCAGAGAGAAAGGGATGTCCGCCGGAGGCCTGGCGGTTTCCTCTCGGAGGCAGGAGGAAGAGGAGGAAGAGGAGGAGGGCCAGGCAGGAAGCGGCCAGGCGGGAGGGGGGCAGCCTCCTTTGACTCGGACAGACCTGGATTTGAGTCCTGCCTCTGCCGCCTCTGAGCGGTGGGACCTTGGGAAAGGCACTTGGCCCTCTCTCACTGTGCCTCAGTTTCCTCAAATATTTCCTAGAAACGGCCGCGTCATGGCGCCCACCTGTGGGGAGCTGCCGTCGGCGAAGCACCGGAGCGAGCCCCGCACACCGCAGCTGTGGTTGTCCTCATTAATTACTTTGTTAGTTGTTGTCGACCTGACGCACCCTGGGGGGGTGACAAAGCCGTCTCCCGCAGGAGGAACCGGGCACAGAGAGGGAGAAAGACTTGCCCGAGGCCACAGAGCTGGGAGGCGGACGAGCCAGGAACAGCATCGGCTACGGGCCTGCCAAGGCCCAGGGTTTGTGTCTCGGCCCCCAGACAGGTGGAGAAGCCACCTGCCCTTCACTTACAGCCCCCTAGATCTGCATGGGCCAGGCGGAACCCCAGTTTCCCTGTGGGGAGACAGATGGGAGCGCTAGAGGCCAGTGGCGCCCCAGTCCCACCCTCTCCCAGGATAATCAGAGGCAGGGGGCTCCCACGGTGAGAATGGGGTTCCTGTCCTTGCTCTGCCCTGGGCTGCTTTGTGCCCCGGGCGGGTCTCCACCCCTCTCTGAGCTGTGAAATGAGCAACAAAGGGGCTTGATCTGGGTCTTCCGGGACTGGTGGGGGAAGGAAGGAAGGGGTGGTGGTGGGCAGGGCTCCCGTGGGGGCCCCAAACACACACACAGCTGCTCCATCTGCCCCTTACTGGGGTTCTGTGTAAGATCGTTTTTGAAAAGTAGTTTGCTGCTCAGAAGGAACCCCTGACCATGCCGACGCCGTGGGCAGATCGTATCAGCGTGTTTCCTTTCAGCTCAAATTCTATGAATCCGCACACTAGAAAGTGCTCCTGAATCCAGCAGGGGAGGGTGGCGAACGATGTTCATTTATTCTCACCCTCTGGCCCCCGCGACTCTGGGGGTGCTTCACCTGCCCCTCCTGCTCCACGGGGCCTTTTGCCAGCTTCTTGGAAGTGCGCCTTCTGTTTTCATTTGTTTTGGGGGATGGGGTTTTGGGACCAGACCATCACTGCAGTCTGGGCTGTGACCTTGGCAGCCGAGGAGAAGCGCAGGTGGACAGGTTTAGGTTCAGATCTTGGCTCTCATGTCCTTGCTGTGTGACTTTGGGCTGAGAGCTTGGCCTTTCTGAGCCTCAGTTACCCACTCTGAAAGCAGAATGTCAGTAGGTGGCATTTTTGGGGGGCTTGAGTCAAAAGCAGGCTCGGCAAAGGCACAATGTGTTCCCACCTGAGAGGGTGGAAGAAGGGGTTCCCTGGGTAGGAAGCTGCCACGTCCCGGAGGTGGGTCCCTGGGTGCCCTCCCGGGGCTGGCCCACACGGCGGCCTGTACCGGGCACCCACTCACAGCCCCAGCAAGCTGGGCAGGCTGCTGCTGGAAATCCCCCACCCACTTCTTTGTGAATGGAAAAGGAAACCAAAATGCACAGGAGATCTCTGCTCTCTGAGCGGCTGGCCCTCAGTGGTGATTGGGGGGGGGCAGCTTCCTCCCCCAAGGCAGGAGGGGCCGCCTCAGCTTCCTTTTTGGGGCCCCACACCCCTTTTCCCTATCTCCTCTCTGAGCTGGGGAGGAGGCTGCCGTCTTCCTCAGGCCATGGACTCCGCTGACATCTCAGCCCCTGGTGACAGCGTCCGTGGGGACAACTGAAGCAGCTCCTGCCACTTGGCCTCTGGAGCCTCCCTCACTCTGGCTGATGCCTGGGGGTCCTCCCACACCTGCCTGACTTGAGTCCCGGACGCGGGCTGAGGGGGGGTGCTGCGGGGTCCACAGTAGCAGCGGCAGGAGAGAAACCTGTCTCCAAGGAACTGTGTGGAACCGAGGGGGCCCTGCTTTGTCTCATCTGAACTCTTCACGTAATCTAGGAAACTCTAATGTACCGAGAGCCTCCACGTTTGAGCTCATGTGTTTGGCTTTGCATTTTCTGTTAGTAAAGCCCATGGCAAAAACTGTGGAGCAGTAACTGAAAACCGCCCCGGAGCCCCTTGCCCAGAGAGAACCAGCATTTCCATTTTGGTAGACGTCTTTCTGCCCTTTCTTCTTGCACTTCCTCTCTAACTTTTCCTCCAAATTGCAGTTTCTTCAGCATTCACTCATTCTTCATTCTGCACTTGTCTCTGGAGCCCCTTCTGCGTGCCCGGTGCATGGGAAATACAGGCAGACACCTTAGGACAAAAACCCCAGCCCTAGTGACATGCACATTCTTCGTTCTGCTTTGTGACCTGCTTTTTTTCACTTACACAGGGCTTCGATGTTTTTCTGAAATATCTTCCAAGAATGTCTTTTTTATACTGGCTATGCAATATTTCATTTACACAGAGAGGCTGTGATGTATTTATTATTATCCAGACTCCTAATTCAGCCATTTCTCACTTTCCTGCTCGAATAGATAACTGCGTGACAAACATCTTGTACATAAATCTTGGGGTCCCGCTCTCGTTACTGCCTTAGGCTAACTTCCTAGAAAGGGAAGTGCTGAGTCGAAGGCTTTATGAATTCTTCTACAGCTTTCTCGCTCTCTGAGCTTTATTTTGTTGTAAGATTTATTTATTTATTTATTTGAGAGCAAGTGAGGGAGAGAGTGCAAGCAGGGGGAGGAGCAGAGGGAGAAGCAGGCTCCCTGCTGAGCAGGGAGCCCGAAGGGGGACTGGATCCCAGAACTCTGGGATCATGACCTGAACCAAAGGGAGCACCTTAACCGACTGAGCCACCCAGGCGCCCTCTCTGAGCTTTACTGAGGTACAGTCTACAACTATGTAAAACGAACTTATTTAAAGCGCACGGCAGCGGCTTTTGGTGTATTTACACAGTTGTGCAGTGATCACTATGATCTGATTTTAGGACACTTTCATCATCTCAGAAAGACACCTTGCACCCGTTAGCAGTCACGCCCCCCTCTCTCCTCCCTCAGCCCTGGGTAGCCATGGGTTTGCTTTCAGTCTCTGTGCATTTGCCTGTTGGTTCTTTTCACAGGAGAATCAGAGACTTTGCCAGGCTTTCATGACCGGCACCTTGCACTTGGGATCATGTCTTCAAGGTTCATCCATGTTGTAGCAGGTGTCAGTACCTCCCTCCTTTTCATGGCTGAGTCCTGTTCCATCGTGTGGACAGACGACATTCTGTCTATCCATTCATCAGCGAATGGACGTGACGTCGCTCCCACTTTCTGGCATGCGGCCGGGCTAGCGTGCATACAGGGCTGCTGTGAACATTCGTGTGGAACTTTCTGTGTGGACACCGTGTTTTCATTTCTCGTGAGTGTACATCTGGGAGTGGAGCCGCTGGGTTATACGGTAATTCTAGATTTAACATTACGCGGCCAGGCTGTTTCGCGGCGGCTGCACCGTCTCACGTTCCCCCCGGCAGCGTGCGAGGGCTTAACTTCTCCACATCCTCGCCAGCTCTTGTTCTCTTCTTGATTGTAATCATCCTCGTGGGTGTGAAGAGCTATCTCATCTGGTTTTGATTTGCATTTCCCTGATGGCTAATGATGGTGAGCGTTTTTTTTCATGTGCTTACTGGCCATTTCTAATGCTTCTGATAGATCCTTTACAAACAGCCTTCCAGAAAGGTTAGACCCATGTATCTTCTCATCACCAGAGGTGCCAGCACTGGGTATTATTTTAAAAACCTCTCCCATGGGGCGCCTGGGTGGCGCAGTTGTTAAGTGTCTGTCTTCGGCTTAGGGCGTGATCCCGGCATTCTGGGATCGAGCCCCACATCAGGCTCCTCCACTGGGAGCCTGCTTCTTCCTCTCCCACTCCCCCTGCTTGTGTTCCCTCTCTTGCTGAATGTCTCTCTCCCTGTCAAATAAATAAATAAAATCTTTAAAAAATTGTTTAAAAACCTCTGCCAACTTCTAGATGAAGCGGTTATCTTGCCCTTTCTGACTGCAGTGGAACTGACCGTTTCTCTTTTTAAAAACCATTGAGTATATATAATTCACATGACGTAACACTTCATCATGGGAAAGTGCAGTTCATTGGTTTTTAGTATAGTCACTGTGTGTGCAACCATCACTAGTAATTCCAGAACATTTCCATACCCTGGAAAGAAACCCTGTACCTATTAGCTGTCAGTCCCAATTCCCGTCCCCACCTTCCCCGGCCCCTGGCAACCACTAGTCTATTTTCTGTCCCAGTGGATTTGGACTGTTTCTCTTCCATTTTTGGTCATATACATTTTTGTGACCTACAGGCCATTTACAGCACTGTCTGCCTTTTTTCTTGTTGATTTCCAAGAGCTCTTTACATGCCTATTAGCTCTCTGTCACATGTTGCTAGTATTTCCCCAGCTCGCCATTTTTTTCAGTTTCTATCCTGAGGTTCTTCATTTCTGGAGGTTTTTAAGTCTGGGCAATTAAATACAGTGATCTTTTCCCTTATGGTTTTATTCTTTGCTTTTTCTGCTTCAGGCCTCTCCCACCCTGGTTCAGATAATTACTTAGATTCTATTCCAGTTTTGTCTTGGTTTTATTTTTCACTTCTAATTATTTAATCCATCCGGTTTTTATTCTTTATGGCTGGTGTGATTTCCTGTTGTTTTTTGATGTCCATGAGATGCTGTGTGCGAAGGCCCATCACACGGCGAGCGCTCCAAATGCAGGCTCACGGTAGGGACGGCAAGTCCGCCCGACTGAGCTCGGGAGGGTGGGAGACCCTGGTGCCGTGTGGTGGCTGCAGGGGCGACCTGGCCAGCTTGCCGCCGCCCGTGTTCCCTCCGCTCTGGGGCTGGGAGCCTTCCTGGCGCCCCTGCAGCGCCCCGCACCCCAGAGGCCGTCGTCGCTTCCACCTCTTCTGAATCCTCATTCTTCGAAGGCAGGCAGTGGGTCTGGGTGGTGACGAGCCCCCTCTCCTCCGCTGCGCTCCCCCACCCGAGGCTGCTGACAGAGGCTGTTAGTTCTCAACCACAGCTTTTTCCACCCTCAGCCGCCTCGGCAGCTGCTGGGCCCTGGGGCCACAGCCGAAGCCCACGTTGCTGGGTGAGGGGCTTCCCCCAACTGCTCTGGCTTCACAGCGGGGCCCACAGTGGGTACCTCATCCAAGCCCTTGCGGCCTGGGACTCCCGGCCCAGTGGTACCCATGGCAATCACCTGCAGACTTCGGTGGGCCCATCAGTGTGTGTGTGTGGCGGGGTGCCCAAGTTTGCAGAGCGCACCCTCCAGCGTGGCAGGAAGGCCCAGGAGGGCGGTGGCAGCTTTGACACTTGGGCGCACCTGGACATGTGGTGTGGCCTCTGGGAGCCACGGCTTCTGTCTTGACCACGGCCCGGCACTCATGGTTTGGGGGAGTCCCCAGGATGGAGGTGGCCGGGAGCAGTGGCACTGGGAGGGGAGAGCAGAGCCGGGGGCAAGGTGTGGATGGGGACGGGGTGCATTGACCTTGGGGCTCTGCGGCCATGTGGGGGCAGGGAGGATTCCTGGCGGGGACTCTGGGAGCAGGATGTGGTCGCTCAAGGTGTGGGCTGGTGGCAGCTGGCTTGCAGTGGGCGATGGGGAGGGTGGGGGTGGGGGTGTTTCTGGCTGGGTCCGACCCTGCTCAGGACCATCTCTGGGCTTGCTAAGTGCCATTTCCATCCACAAGAATGTTCCAGACCAGCCAGGCGGACATGGGTTAAATGGATTGAAGGTGGTTGCTGAGCAGCCTGTGATGTCCGCTGACTCTTTGCAGCGGCCGAGCTCCAGGGTCCAGTTGTTGAGCCCAGTCTGCCACCCTGAGGGCCAAAGGTTTTGCCCGGGAATGGTGCCCTGCATGGAGGGCACAGCTCGAGTACAGGTGTGGGGGGGAGAAAGCCTGGGAGGTGTTAGTGTGTGGCCCGGCCACTAAGGGTGGGGGGCACTGGCGCCCCTTATTGCTGCCCCTATAAGGCTGTGTCCTGGGCAGTGCCAGATGTGGGGACCTCTGTCACCCTGTTGGGGGGTCAAGATCAGCTGGTAACGGTGCCAATGGATTGACTGGCTCTTTGGTTCATTTGTTCAGTTACGCCCACTTGCGGGTGCGGAGCATGTGGCACTTCCAAGGTGGTCCCTCTTGAGCCATGCCCCCCCCAAAACTGGGGTGTGGCCCCCCCATGGGCTGGCCTTGGAGTGGAAGTTCACACCTGTCCTCACTCTGCGTGAACCAGGGCACCCGCATCTCAGGACGGGGTTGAGTGAGTGTTGGGGAGATCCCAGGCCGGTGCTGTTTGTTGGGGGACTGGCTCCCTCCGGGTGTTTGTCAGGCATCTGAGAGGAGCTCTGTGTCCCTGTTGCTGTGATTCCGCGTGTGTGTGGTCACCTCCATCTCTCTGAGAGGGGGCTTTGTGACAGTGTCACTGTGAGTCTGGCATGTGGGGGGACCCTTATGGGCATGAAGGGGAGCTCAGTGCAGGTGGGGCTTTGGACAGGCCCGCAGGCCCTGTCTCAGCCTCTCTGGCTAATCACCTACACTACAGGGCCTCCCTGGGGCCTCCGAGGGTCCAAGAGTAGAAGGGGAGGGCAGACGATGGGGACTCTGTCTCTAAGCAGGACTGTTTTATTTGGGGGTCTGTATCACCGTGTCTGTGCTTGCCTTTCTGGGGCTCTAGGGGACTCTTGCTTGCCAGGGAAGGGGGGAAGCTGACTGGATCCATGTGGCTTTTCCAGAAGCATCTCCCATCCCTTTCCTGGTCCCCTGAGAGGGGACATAAGGCAAGGGGCCAGACCAAGGAAGAGATCTGGCCCATAGTGAACTGGGTGAGCCTGGGGGAGTCCTGTGTGCTCAGGCAACAGGCAGGTCTGCTTCAGAAGCCCTAGGGGGTGGGTTCCAGTATCATCCCCCTTTTACAGAGGAAACAAAAGCACGGGAAAGCGAAGTGATTTATCCCGGGTCACCCCAGCGAGAAGTGGATGAAGCAGGCATCTGAAGGGCCTGTGGAGCGGGGGTTGGGGCCCAAGGAAGGAAGTGACCTGTGGTCTATAGTTCCAACATTTGTTCAGTCCCTACAACAGGCTCATTGCCTTCAGTTTACCCCCAAAGGAGCTGGGGAACAAGGGGGGGGTGAGAAAACTCACCACACCTCACATCTGCCTCTACTCCCCCACATCTGAGGGCTGGGGCCCCTGGCACCCACGCCAAGCATGTCCTCTGGGCCGGACCCACTGCTGGGCCCCACCTCAGAACAAAGTTTGGTGCCCTGTCCCCACCCCCAGAGGAACTCCCAGTCGGACGGTGGGGGCAGCTGCCTCATCAGGAAATTATGGCCAGGCCTGATAAGACCCATGCCGAGGGAGAGGCACAGGAATCGCACTAACCACGAATGAGTGACCAGAGAAGGCTCCCTGGAGGAGGGGAGGCTTCCTCCGCTGAGGCCACAGTCTGGATCAGGCACCGCGTCCCGCACACAGAGGCCTGGCATGAGAGAGCACAAGGCAGGCAGGGAAGAACCATCTGGATGGAGGGATGGAGGCCTGGTGTTGAGGGCTCCAGGGCTAGGCAGACAAGGGTCTGAACCCCCGGTGACAGATGGAGAGCTGGAGGGCCCAAGAGGCAGAACCAGCTTGCCCCCAGCTGCAGAGAGGAGCTGCGTAGAGCTGGGGTTCAGACCCTTGTCTGAACCCGGTCCGGGGTCTTGCCTGCAGCCAGTGCTCTCCCCCAGCCCGCTGGAGCCCTGGGAGGCCCAGCTCACCCCGACTGCCTGGCCTCCATTTCTCCCCTGACCAGCCAGTGCCTCGAAGTACCCTGTCCCTCCTCCAGAGCCCTCACTTGGGGGGGGGCTGCACAGTGGGGGCCATGCCCTGTGCCCCACCGGTCCCCAGCACTCGGGGAGACCCGGCACACAGCTCGCCGGAATACACCGTGCTCGGTCCCAGGGCTGCCGCGTGAACAAACCAAGTCTCCGCGGAGCCTGTTTCACGGGTTGGCAGATGCAGGGAAGGAAGGAAGGGGGTTTATGTGATGGTGACTGTGTATTTAGACACTGTGGTCGGGAAGGGCCTTCATGAGGTGGCACTGGGGTCGAGACCCAAATCTGCGAAGAGCTAGATTTGTGAAGCCTTGGGGGGCTGCCTTTCAGAGGGAATGGCAGGTGCAGAGGCCCGAGGTGGGAGTGTGCTTGGTACACATAAGGAAGGGCGAAGGCCAGGGCTGCACTGAGCGGGAGGAGACGAGGTCAAGGAGAGGACGAGGGGCTTCAGGGTCCTGCGGGCCACGGTGAGGATTTGGGCTACTCTTGGCAGCGAGATGAGGCCTACAGAAAGAGTGCTGAGCAGACGACAGGGTGGGGAGTAGCTGGAGTCTGGACCCATCTGGGCGTAGCCCAGGAAGGACAGGTGGATGGCAGCTCTGTTTCAATGCTGCCCATCTCTTGGGGGTTCAGGATGTCTCCTTGTTTTCTGGGCCCTCACTCTGTAGTGGGGGTTTCCTGGGAGCACCCCGTCTACCCCCAGCAGCTTCCTGGCTCCGGATTCCACTCCCCCATCATCTACCATTCTGCCTTTGTGGGATGGACAGAGCCCGGTGCCTGGGGAAGGGGGGGTGGCCTTCCTGCCCAGCACTCCCCTCAGGTACCAGTGGGGTTCAGATCCGCCTGGGGCTCGGGCTGGAATACGGACCTGAGGCTCACTTGCAGAGGTCACAGGCCAACCAGACGGCTGTGATGTACTCCTTGTGTTGCGATCAGTACCCCTGGTGGTTTTCTTAGTCTTGGCACTGCCGTTGTGAAATGGGAAAGCACCAGCCCCAGCTGGTTGGAGGGGCATGGAAGGCCCCCACCGTTCCTTCGGCAGACAGGTGGCCCAGAGCAGGCTGGTGAGGGTCTTCCCACCAGAGCATCACCATACTTAACGCTAATGATTGTTCCTTACACTGGGACAGTGACCTTCCTGCTTCCTTGGTCCTGGTACCTCTAATTCTTCAAAATGATGCTTTCTGTGAAATTGGAAAAGTTTTTTAAATGGTGACAGCTTATGGAGTCAACAGTCCCAGAAGCCACTGATAGCCCAGGCCCCAGTGCCTAGCACGTGCAGGTGCTCAGGAAGGGGCGTCTGCCAGCATTTCGAGCTCCAGCCAACTCCCCCGCCATCTTCTGGATTTGGCCGTATTTCTGGCCTCCGAGCAGTGGTTCTTGCTGTGCTCTTAGGTTCCAGCACCTTTCCTCCCACCTTTCCACTTTGGGGTGTTCAGCAAACACTTAGAGCCACTTACTCTGTGCCCTGCTGAAGGCAAAGGTGAAAGGGAGAAGGGAGGCCTTCCTGAGCTTACGGTGTAAAGTGGGGAGACGGCTGTGCAGGCCGACTGCAGTAGGACCGGGGTGGGGGGGCTTTTGCTTCTGAGCAGATTGGATCTTCCTAAGGCCTGCGTTCATCCTCCAGAACCTTTCCATACCCACTGGAAGCACTCTGCACACACTCTATCACCAGATTCTCGTGGGAGGGTAGTGGCATTGTTAGATCTTATAAAAGTGAGGACAAACCGGACAGGTGTCACCTGTCCACAGAGGACGAGGCAGAGTGAAGACTTACGGCGAGGACTAACTCCCAAGCCCCAGAATGGAAAGGTTGCTGTGGGGCAGTGATGCAGGCCCCAGAGAGGTTTCTGAGATGGACGCTGGGTGGCTGAAGTCATGGGAACATGTGCGTTCATGTTTCTCTGCTCTGGCACTTCCCAGAGCCTTCCGTGGACTGGGCGTAGGATTCTCCGTGCACAAGGGGCTGCCCTCTCTTGGGAGAGTCCCCGTTTTTTTTTTTTTTAAAAGAAAGACAGAGATAGAGCCAGCGAGAGAGGGAACACAAGCAGGGGGAGTGGGAGAGGAAGAAGCAGGCTCATAGCGGAGGAGCCTGATGTGGGGCTTGATCCCATAACGCCGGGATTACGCCCTGAGCCGAAGGCAGATGCTTAACCGCTGTGCCACCCAGGCGCCCCGGGAGAGTCCCTTTTTGCACTGGCTGCCAGGTAGCTTGGAGACAGATCTGTAGCAAGTAGAACTTTGCTCTATATTTTAGCAGCTGTCTCCCTCCCACTCAGAGATCCCTGACTAAAATCGTTTTTGGAGGTGTGTGGGAAACAAGTCAGGGTATTTTCTTTTTCTTGTACGTAGGCTGGTGTTTTGATACCCATCATAAGACTTGACTGGGCATTTTCCACAGTGATGTTTCGTCCTTCATTCATTTTCCTCCAGGCAGCGCCCATTCCAGGCTCTGGGCAGGAATGGGGGGACTCAGCCATCTATGACTGGGATCTGGAATTTCCTCTGAGTCTTTTAAGTTTTCCAGCCGTCATCCAAGACCACCTCCCATCCTCCTGGGAGGTCAGCAGGATCTATTTCCTGTCCCCATGTCACCAAAGAGGAAACTGAGGCTGCGGTTAGTGCCATGCCCAGGATCCCAGAGGTACTAAGTGGTGGAGCTAGGACTCGTCTAACCATCTCGAGCTGGGCTCCAGGCCTCTGGGATGCTGCCCAGAGGGCACAGGTGCTGCTGCAGAAGCGTGTGGCTCAGGCGTCTACGGAACCTAGACCTCCAGCTGTACACTGTATCCTACTTCCTGTTCCATTGCTGTTCTTTGTAGGAGAGGAGTGAGGGCCCAAAGCCCTGGGAGACACAAGACTGCCAGGGGGCTGCTGTGGTCTGGGTAATTCCAGATGGTGAGACGCCTCTCCTCGAGCCTTTCATTGGATAAGGGCTCCTCCAGTGGCCAGTGGGGTGCAGTGGACGGAATAAGGCCATTGTGAGGGCTTGCCTTGCCCACACCACGGCGCCCTCCGTGCCAGGCCCTTTGCTACTTGGGTGTGAATTAATTGCTGTCTCCCCTTCTGGCTTCCCATGGAGAGGGAGGTAAGAGCTGCTCTGGCCCAACTAGCAGGTAGGCTGCTGTCGAGGTATTTAGTGTGAGCTCCCTGGAGCTTCTGAACTGTACATGCAGCTGCCATTTCCACATCCCTGCCTTAGAACAAGCCCCGACTGACCCCCACAGCCCCGAGACTGCACGGGGACTTCTGGGGCCCTACTGTAACCACCTCGTTGTGGTTACAGCCTCCCGAGGTGCTCATGTGCTTTCCCACCTCAGGGCCTTTGCAAGGGCCATCCTGGTGCCTGGGAAGCTCAGCTATGCTCTCCTCATAGTGGAGGTGAGCCCACATTGTTTCTGTGGCCCTTCACTGCTTCCCCCACCTTCCTGGGTCCTTCCTGTCTCCTTCATGTCGGGTATCTGTCTCCCCTGTTATCATGGAAACTGTGTGAGGCAGGGACTGTGTATTTTGTTTCCTCTGGGGTACTGGCACCTGGGGTTCAGTGAGGGCTTGGCCAGTCCCTCTGCTGGGGTCTTGAAGGAATGAATGGTGACAGGCCCCATTCAAGGTGCTTGTGAGGGCATGGCGGAGTGGGATATAGCCTGTTACCTTGGAAGACTTTGGAAGGGCCATCCCTGCCCTCAGCCTATGCTTGGGCCCTGCCCTAACTTAGCACATGGGTAACAGCAGCAGGTCATGGGACAGTTTCCAGGTGACGGCATGAGGGAAAACAAGGCGGAGAGACATAGGAAAGGTCTGGCTCCATCTGTTGCTCTCAATCCCCCTAAGCTGATTTGAAGCCCAAAGCCCCACCAGTGGGGGCAAGGGGACCCATGGGTCAGTGAGGGTCAGGTAAACCCATAGGCTGAGACAGAGATGACAAACCTAGAGCCAGAACAGTATAGTCTTAGAGAAGCACATCAACTTTCTGCCCAGTTTTAATGTCCACTGAACACTCCTTGTTCTCTTAGGGCTTACCCTGCTCTCTGGCTCCTTTATGTTCTCAGTCTTTTAAAACAAACTCAGAAACAAACCTGAGTGGGTCATTGTGTTGTCTGCATAGTCACGTTGAAATGCATTTTTTTAAAAAAAGATTTATTTGAGAGAAAGAGTGAGCACAAGCAGGGCAGGGAGGAGGAGAGGGAGAAGCAGACTCCCCACTGAGTGGGGAGCCCGACACGGGGCTCGATCCCAGGACCCCAGGATCATGACGTGAGCCGAAGGCAGATGCTTAACTGACTGAACCCCCCAGGCGCCCCTGAAATACATCTTAATATAAACTACATTCTGTTGTTTTCCCCCACCTTCAGTAGGGCACATACGTAGGTAGGTTAGATGACATGCGGATTTCACTGCAAGATGGGCTCAACGAGGGCATGTGTGTGTCACGTGTATTTCCAGTCCCCAAGCCACTTGGAGGGAAAGCTCTGGTACCGCAACCACAGTGGACCCCGGGCTTCACCCACCTTGGCTGGCCCCACACCCCAGCCTAGAAATTTAACAACAGCTGTTTGTCAGGCCATTTTTTCCCCCACTTGCAGTTTACCCAGTCACTATAGCAACCGTGCAAGGAGACAGTGACTATTAAATAGCTCTGCTTTACAGACGACAGCACTGATGGAGAGCTGAGCCACTTGGCCAGGGTTACAGAAGTAGCAGCAGAGACAAGACTGAACACTGACATCTAGAGGGATGAGAGAAGTACAGAGCCTAGATAAAGTCAGGTATAGAAATGCAAGCCCTGCTGTGTCAAAGCTAATCCTCATCTTTGCCTTTGAGCTTCCTAGCTGCCAGGGCAAAGAAAGAAACGGTTATTCCCCCAGGAATCACAGCAGCCACAGGAAAGCAGCTAGCTTTGTGGATGCTGGGAGCTGAAACTTACTTCCCAGGAGGGGATGTAGTGAGTGACATGCTGCTGCATACACTACATTATCTGGAGTGGTTTGGCCATTTCAGTCACCCAAGTGTGACTCTGAGGTGGGTCTAGAGAGCAGGTGGGATGGAGGGCATGCTAGGGAAGGGAACCTGGAGCCCCCTAATGTTCCTGTAGCTGCTGATCCAGCCCCAGGGTTTGGGCTCAGCTCTCCATCCCAGCTCTGTCCCACTGCAATGCTCAACCAGGAAGGCACCCATTGGTCCTTCCACACAGGACTAGTGCTCTCGAGTCCTGCTCTGGACCATCCAGCTAGGGCTGTGGCCACAGGCAGGGTTTATCCTGCCCCACGCATTCACTCACCACTCTAGTCTGGGCAGAGCCTCTGGCCTCTCTCCACCATCAGAGACAGCACAGTAGATGCATACACCAGCTCTGGGGTTCAGATCCTGGCTGTGCCCCTAGCTGTGCGGCACCGGGTGAGACAACTGGGCTGGCTGGGGCAGTGGTCCCCCAGGCTGCCTGAGAGGAGTCAGGAAGAACCTGTGTCATCTTAGACAGTGGGCAGATGGAAGCCAGCATCTGTGCAGCCAGGGTTGGCCGTGGGGGCAGAGGGGGAATCCTCTCCGCTGCCGCCTGCCACGTCAGCAGTTCCTCAACCACTGGGGACAGAGCTGGCATGGAGGCCCCCCTTCAGAGTGAAACCAGTGGCTTTGCTGGTTAATCTCAGCATTCACCCTGGGGCCAGGGCCCAGAGCGGAACTGAAAGGGAGACTAGTTCTGTTCCCTCTTGGCCTGGCCTACTTCCTCCCAGTGATCCTGAGGGCCCAGAGCCAGTGGGGAGGCTTGGGGGGCAGGCAGAGCCAACTGCAAAAGCAGGAGAAGGAAGGAAACAGCCCTTGTACTTTACCCATTTTGCAGAAAGGAAACAGAGGCTCTGAGAGGCTGAGCCATACGCACTCTGGCCTGCCCAGGGCCTGTGTCAGTTCTGCATGAGACTCTGTCCTCCCCACATCTCACGGGCTCCCAGGCTGAAAAACTGGGGTATGGGGGACACATAAAAGAAACTTGAAAGATAAAACCGCCTGACTGGTGGTCACTTAGGGCTGGCTGGCCACCTCTCTGAGCTTGCTGCCTCCTTTATCACGCTAGTGAGACGAGGCAGTTCACCACCGCAAATGTCAGGGATTCCTAGAGCTGTTATTCCCTCCAGACTGGTGGGGACAGGCGGTGTCTGGACTGGGAATAGCCCCAGTTTGGCCAACCCTCTCCCGCCAGGCTGCTTCTTCCCTCATTGTTCACCAGCCCTCCTGCAGGTGGGGTGTAGCGGAAGCAGGTGACCTGGCTCTAGGGTCACCATGGATGCCTAGTGCCTGCATGTCCCAAGCAGTTACACACGTGGCCTTGGGGATGGGCTCTTGTACCACTTTTTGAAAAGGCAGCTTCTGCCTGAGATGTGGAGGTCAGATTCCCCCAAAGCCACAGCACCAGAACTAGCCTTCGGGCCTGCCTTGTTTCCATCCCTCTGCCCCTGCCCTGTGTTGGCTTGGCCGGGCTGGTCCTTCCCAGGTGGGCCTGGCTGTCTCCTGGTCCTTGGGAAGAGAGAGGTACTGGAGAGACGGGGCCGAGTTCATTCAGCCTCCCTGTCACCCCCAACCCCAATCTCTGGCTCCTTCGACCGTTCTTATCCGCTTTCGGCCCCGGCTGGAAGCAGCCATTGATCATCTCATGACCTCGGGAGAAACAATCTTATCACCTTTATCACAAGAGGAGGAGGAGGAGATGGGGGTGGGCAGTAGTGGGGAGGCCTCCTTTCTGAGAAACTGCTGCCCTAGAGATGCTAGCGCCTGTGTTTTAGGGGCACCCTATGCAAGATCAGCCACTGCTTTAGCCAGGTGCAGTCAGGACCCAGGAGAGGAACTCTTGCTGGCCAAGGGGGGTAAGGGACCACTTCCCGTGTACTCCGAACCCTGTGTACGTTGGATGTCACAGCGGATTCCTGGGTCCATGGTTTTGTGTAGGTTTCCAGCTGGTTCTAACTGGGGCCAGCCATACCAGGCTCTGTCCCTTCAGGGATGTTGGCAGAAGCCCCAAGAGCCTGTGGCTGAGCTCGTCTGCAGACGCTCCTCCTCCTCAGACTTGGAGACAGGCAGGTTGGTTCGGTGTGGCAGTGAGAGGTTTGAGGCTGCGTACTGTGGACAGAGGTAAAAACCTCACCTACCCTCCCTCAGGCAAAGGACTTCACCTCCAAGATTTTGAGTTTCTCTAGGATGTGGTGAGAGTGTCTGTTTCCCACAGCTGATGTTTGTTAGGTTGGGAGAGGCCTGCACTCATGAGGAACTGATGGGGGGGGGTGGGGGCTAAAGCCAGGACAAAGGCCTGGGCCCCCTAGCACAGCGCCACAGAGGGAAAGGTGACTTTGGTTGGATACTATCACATCCACTCTCTGGGCTTCTTTTTATGAGGGGGTCAGCAGCCACTGTGACCTGACTGGGTTGGCGGCGGGGGGGCTCTTTGCTCTACCAGTGGAAGCAGAAACGGATGTCAGTAGGCAAACACCTGAGAGAGAGAGGTTCGGGTAAAGAGGGGGCTGGCACTCAGCTAACCTAGATTTTGGAGGATGTCAGTGTATGGGGTGTGGGAACAGTGCTCAGAGGCTACAGCAGGGCCCTTGGCAAGCTAGAGTGCTAGACCTTGTTCCATGCCTGGGGTACCCCCTTGGCAGAACCCTGAATACTCACCCAGCTAAGCCCTTGGGGAGACTGCAGAAAAACAGAGGCCTGGGTGGGTGAAGGGCCATCAGGAACAAGCCTCAAGTGCCCCACCTTGGTCTCCTAGAGTTCAAAGCCCAAGCTACAAGCAGCCTGCTCCAATATCCAGGAGGTCCGGCGATGCACACGCCTCGAGATGCCGGACAACCTCTACACCTTTGTCCTGAAGGTGAGTGACAGTTTTTCCCACCCGGGGTCACACCTGCACACCCGAGGCACCCATACAGCACTCCCTTCTTCCTTGCCAGGTGAAGGACCGGACAGACATCATCTTTGAGGTGGGGGACGAGCAGCAGCTGAATTCCTGGATGGCTGAGCTCCGGGAGTGCACAGGCCATGGGTGAGGCCCCGGACCGTAGGGCCCCACTCCTTTGGCACAGCTTTTCCTACTCCCCTGGTCTCCCCAGATCCTAACCTCAGCTTCTTTAGCAGGCTGGAGAGCACAGACCCGGAGATGCATATTCCCTCAGCCCTAGAGCCTGGCACTGGCACGTCCAACTCTCCGGGGGGAAGCACTGATTCCCTGAACCAAGGTGAGTGGGTCCAGGCCTCTGTCCTTCATGTAAGTCGGAACCAGCTTGAGCCCCGGATGTAAGATACCACAGGGTGTTACCATCACCCATCTTGTCTACCAGGTGCTTCTCCTGGGGGGTTGCTGGACCCAGCCTGTCAGAAAACCGATCACTTCCTGTCCTGCTACCCATGGTTCCATGGCCCCATCTCCCGGGTGAAGGCAGCTCAGCTGGTTCAGCTGCAGGGTCCTGATGCTCACGGAGTGTTCCTGGTACGGCAGAGTGAGACACGGCGTGGAGAGTATGTGCTCACATTCAACTTCCAAGGCATAGCCAAGGTATGGGGCACAGTCAGGGGGGCTGTACCCCCACCCCCAGGTTCCAGGCCCTCCGTGGCCAGTGGCTGAGCCCACGCTCCGCTCCTCCCATAGCACCTGCGCCTGTCGCTGACCGAGCGGGGCCAGTGCCGAGTGCAGCACCTGCACTTCCCCTCCGTCGTGGACATGCTGCACCACTTCCAGCGCTCCCCCATCCCCCTCGAGTGCGGAGCTGCCTGTGACGTCCGCCTGTCCAGCTACGTGGTAGTCGTCTCCCAGCCACCAGGTGTGAGCCTTGATAAAGGGGGTGGGTGGCACAGGGAACCAGGTAGTAGGTAAAAGCTGGCTGCACACCCAGGGGCATAGAGATCGGTTTTTGTGTTCTTCCAACATCTGCCCCGTGTCACATGAAGACTGACCGTGTTTGTCTCTCTCTCGATCACTTGTCCCCCAGGTTCCTCCAACACTGTCCTGTTCCCCTTCTCCCTCGCTCACTGGGATTCGGAGCTGGGCCTTCCCCACCTTAGCTCTTCTGGCTGTCCACGGGGACTCGGCCCAGAGGGTCTCCCAGGCCGCTCCTCTCCCCCAGAGCAGATATTCCACCTGGTGCCTTCACCTGAGGAACTGGCCAACAGCCTGCGGCACCTGGAGCCTGAACCTGCCAGTCGAGCCCGGGACTCAGACTACGAAATGGACTCCACCTCCCGGAGCCATCTACGGGCCATAGACAATCAGTACACACCTCTCTGACGGGCGGTGAGGAACCCCAGGCCTCATGCATCCCCCCGAGGAGCACAAGCAAGCAGAGATGTGAACTTGTGAATGTAACTTTCTTTCCTTCCTTCCAGAGAGAGATTTAAGGGACACTGTGAACTGCTCCTTCCGGTTTGGATGTGACCCTTCTATTAGGCCTGTTAAAGGGCCATCTGTAAGTTTCATCCGTCCGTCACTGGGCTTTCTCCTTATTGTTTACAGATGTAGTTCTGTTCACAGATGCCACTGGCTCCCGCCCGGAGTCCCCAGGACCTGTCCCCATCCCTCTTATAGGAGATGGTGGGGTGAGGGCCAGAGCTGGTGGTGGAACCTGGGTTCTTTTTTTCACTGACACTGTCACAGCTGGTGGCAGACTTTCGGGGTGGGGTGGGGGGTTGTCAGGAAGCCCAAAACACTAACAAGCCCTGGATTCTCATATGGTTTGCCTGGCGTAGCCTCAGTCCACGGGGCAGGTCTGCTGGTACCTGTGCCATAGGCGAAAACACCACTCCTGCTCTGACTGACTCGCAGCTTTAGGACAAAGCTCAAGGTTAATTATTTTAAACGTTTTACCTCAGATTAATTTTTCAAAGGATTCAGGTTTCAAAACTCAATTGCTTATTTCATTGCACTCTTTAATACCCATGCGATTTTGTAGTCAGACACAGCTATGCAAACCCTACTTGACTAGTTCCTGGTCTGAGCCAGCACGCCTGGCTTCCCCATCTATCTTTTTCATCCCCAGGACAGTCACCTGCTGCTGAGTAGCCACTGTCCTTCCTAAATGTAGAGAACTGAAGTGTGTCACCCTTTCAGGGAAATTCAGGCAATTACTGAAATAGGAGGGTGGCAAGGAGTAATTCTACCCTGGTGCCTTATGAATAAACTGGATTGTGGTTTATAGCAGAATTATGGTGAGAGTTAAACTAGTTTAACTAAGGGGTGAGGGAGGGACAAACAAAAAGGCTGGGCCCTTTCTTCTGGTAAATCCTTCACCAACAGGGCCAGCTCAGAGCCCCCCCCCCCCCAGGCATCTGATGGCTTATAAACTATCCCACAAGGTTTTAGGCTCATTCTCGAGCCAAAATAGGAGCTGGGAATCTGGTGCCACAGCTAATAAGAAACTCTTGTAACAGCCCATGATCAGTGTTCTGTTCCAGCCGCTCACGGCTTCACTTGACGAGGAATATGTGTGCATGTACACACGGGACGCATCGTCTCCAGCAGCCAGGGGGTCCTGCAGTCGGAGCTCCATCTGTACTTGCCTTTCACCAGTAATACAATTCACAGGGGAGCCGGCTCCTCCCAGAACTTTCATGCAGAGGCTCAGAAACAAGGGGGGGGGGCAGTGAAGAGTGGAGCCATTCAGTAGAGCCATTAGACTCACCAAAGTGGCTTCTAGGAAACTGGGAGTTTAGCACAGCTTAACATTTATAGATATATCAATCAGAGGCTAAATTTAACCCCTGGCCTAAAACTACTGCCTGCCTCATCTGGGGTGAGGGTTTGGTCTGCTCCCTCCAGCCATTCTTTGTATTCCCAGAGGTCACTTTTGCTTCTAGAATTTTCTGGGGTTTTTGGGGGGGGGTAGTGGAGGGGGCAAGCAGTCACCTCTTCACCACTTTAAAAACCAACGCTCCTGGGTGTTTCCATAGATTGTAAAGCAGATCCGACCCAGATTTGTGGTCTTTTCTAAGGACACTTCCTTCCTTCATTTTTCTACACATCAAGCAGGTTTCTCTATGTAATGAATGCTCAGTGAAGTGTAAACCAGAGAAGTAAGCACTGTTCTGGATTTCTCTTTGAGAAAGCTCAGCACAGAAAGTCAGTGCTGAGAAGTCACTGGTACAGATTGTCCCCTTGTCCACACAGGAAAGGGGCCAAGTAGGCAACAACCCAAGTGAGTCCCCTCCCTCTAGCCAGAAGGGATGGGACCTAAATATCTGGGATTTGACATCTTTAAGCCAGGGGCACTCACTTCATAGCTGCTCACCATACAATTCTCAGGTAATAGCAAGAGGCAAGCCAGGCACAGCAAACTAGCAGCTCTGACCCACTGGCTGCAAGGACAAGTTCAGACTCTGTGACAGAAAATTGGAAGTTACCCACCTCCAGACTGCTTCAGTGTAAAATGCTCAAGAAAAACACTTCTTTTAAAAACATGTCCAAGTTCCCAGGACAGCTCAAATACATTCCGAAAAAAAGCCCCCTCATGGCCTGAGAAGAAGTGACACTGAGCCAATGCCTCTTCTTTCTGTACAGCAGGTCGAGATAGAGGAAAAGGAGCAGCGGGTCCCTGGCCTTCATGCCTTCACAGGCAATGAGGCAATGGCCCTGCCGGCTACAGCCAGCCCGGCATGGTCACAGCATACCCACCACCCTCCTGGCCCCAGTGTGACTGCTGCTGGCAGCAAGAAGCCAAGCCAACAACCTCCACTGAGAGCCCGGGTTCTGAGTGCCAGATGGATAGTAAGCACCACGATCCCTCCAGTTATCTCTAATGACAGACAACAAGGATAGCCTGACTGCTCCCAGCACCATCACTTCCTTCTTCTGTCTTGAATGAACTTTTACAAACTAACAGTCACCAGCACCAAAGAATTAAGTCAACTAACCTGCCTTGAATTTTAGACCAGCAATCCATATGGCTTTATCTGGTATAAATCTTCTGCCTTTGATCATTTCTGGACCGTGTAGGAAAAAGGAATAGCAATCATTAAAATCTTAGGCCAGAGAACACTATTTTTACATAACAGTTTCTTAACCTAAAATCAAGGCCTTGAACTCTTCCCTAAGTGTTGCCTGAGATTCCTTCATGCTTTTAATTCAGGGCTACAACTCTTATCGCAAATGTCATGTGAGCTCTAACATCTCCCACAGGCTTGAGGCACTTGATAGTATATTATCCACTGCCTCTTAACAAGGACACATCTGATACCCAGTGTTTGGCTGGAATAAGCAGCACACGTAATGACAACAGAGTAAATGGATCCATTCTATATCATTATAGGCAGAAGGTATTTGGCAAATTTTTATGTATTGTTTATGTACTGTACAAGTAACTTATTCTTGAATAATGCAAATTTTGCTATAATGTACAAATTGCTACACATGAATTAAAAAAAAGTTTTCAGAACCTTGACTTGTTGCCACAATATTTAAAGGCTCTATCATTATGGGATTATGGTCTCTGCAAAATCCTTGCTCTGCTCAATTACCTGCTTTTCCCTCTGTCCTCCCACAAATGGGGAACATGAGCAATGCTGTGAGTCTACGGCAATAAGCTACTTTGTACTTGGCTGCATTGTTTTAGCTTTTCAGCCCTCTGGATTTATCAGTTTCTTTTTAAAAAGTGTCTCCTGCCCCCTACTGGTAAAACAGGTGTGTGACTCAGGACGACTTCTGACTAACACTCATCTGGGTTCAGGAGATATTAAAAAGGAAGCTTACAGAACCAGCGTCAGGCTGAGGATGTGGGATCTCAGTGCTGCCCAGCTCTGGCCAGCCTTCCTCCTTCTGGAGCGGACCTTTCCACCAAAGAGAATGTCTCAGTCTTGTCTTTTTCTAGAGATACCTTGAACCAGAACTGAAGGTGAAGAAGAAAAGTCATTTGACAACTAACCTTCCAGGATATTTAAGAAAGCACACTCAGCCCTCCTGCCTTGATACGAAGTATCCTAAAACAGAAATATCTTAAGCTTACACAAACACACACTAACTTGGTATCAGTTTTTAAAACTTTTTTTATTTTTTAATTTTTTTTAAGTTTTTATTTTATATTATCTACAAAGTAAAAGTTTTTCCCTTAACTTAAAAGTTGAACCACTGTAGACAGTGATCACTCCATCAAACTTGATTTATAAATAATAACCCGTCATTTTGACGGTAAGAATTTACTGAACCTTTGTCAAGTTTAGTAAAAGGGCGTTCCAAGTCTTGATAATTTTTTTTTTTTTTTTTTTTTTAGCAGTAATAGCAGCAAGAATCACTC
The DNA here is from genome assembly GCF_002007445.2 of Ailuropoda melanoleuca. Classification (NCBI taxonomy): domain Eukaryota; kingdom Metazoa; phylum Chordata; class Mammalia; order Carnivora; family Ursidae; genus Ailuropoda; species Ailuropoda melanoleuca. The sequence goes on from NC_048229.1 coordinate 8,617,957, forward strand.
TTGTTACTTCTTTTGCTAGCTGATGTGTTCATGACTTTTGAGGGTCATTAAAAAATAAATAACTTCCAGTTTCAGCAAGCAGAGCTGGGGTACTTGCGGGACTCTGAAACAGCATATGGAATTATGGAACAGCCCACAAGTTCCTAAATGCCTCTACTCGGTCCAAATTATCTTCCACTGCAAGTGAACTGTTAGCATTCCTATTGGATGTTACAAGAAATCAACATATATTTTTTTAAAAACAAAATAAATGAAATTCTAGTTTTCTGTGCTTCCAGTTGGTAGAAGCAGTAGAAGGGAGGAGGGAATTTGGCCTTTCGGTTCCTCCAGGGCAGCCTTACAACTGCTGTTGGTGGTGGGCTTGTACTGTAAAAAAGAAAAGTGGATATTTAAACAGAAAACTGGCAACACCACACATTAGCCTAGTGTCTCTGCAGCACATGACTGTAAACTATCCTTGTGCTAGCTGAACAAGACTCAAGATTTAATTCACTCTTCCCCCTCCCATCTGCACCAAAAGGGGGAGGGGTAGGTGGGTGGGTAGAAACAAACCAGTCAGATGTAAAACCACTTCAGATAAAACTTCTAGAAGATTTGTTGCTCATGGGGTAGGAAAAAAAGGCCTTAACATACCCCCTCCCCAAATACTAGCCAAGCACCAGTATTGCTTTCAGAGTAACAGATTAGACTGTGAAATATTGCCATGGCAGCCATCGAGTGTTAGAGCACAATCACGGGGCCTTCTCTCCCTGTCAGGGCATAGGCTGGAGCTAAGGCTACACTCAACACCAATCCACACGCAGCACTTTCTCATCGGTAGTCTTCTCCAGAGCTACGAGCAAACTCGGCCATGGTGGTAACCACCCCCGTCAGACTGGGGGCGGGGGGGAGGTGGGGACTAAGGAAGGAAAACGCTGCCCTGTCCAGCCTATCGTAACAAGGAAGGCCAACGGAGTCCTAAGCATGCACCAGCCACACAGAATGCTGCTGCTGCTTCTCATCAAGCCAAATCCTTACACCATCAGAACACACACAGACTCGGCTCCGGAAGCCTCAGGCCCTGACACTGAACTGATCATCACAGGCCCTACTGTGCACACTCTGACGGGTCTTGCTGGTTCTCAAATGCGGGGCTTGAAGCGCTGGCCCTGCCTGCCATTCGACCTGTGCGAGCAGAATGCTTTGGGGTGCCCGGCGGCCCCTGCACACACACGCCTCACCTGAAGGGTGCGTCATATAAGGGAAATGCGCTGTTGTCGAGACTGGAATGGGCTGTAGTGCACTTTGAGCGAGGGCGGCCTGGGGACCGCCGGGTGGCTGTGTCGTCATTAGCATCATTGGCGCATGGGCAGTTGGATGAGAAGGAACCATTCCTGACTGTACATGAGCCTGAAACAGAGAGCTCTTTTACGCATACAGGCAACATCTCCAGCTTAAACAACATGTCAACTGTGTTCCCTTTCACTGGGCTGGGGCAGGAAAGGCCAAAGGGGGGCCCTTAGGGCCCTTTCTTTTCTCTGGGGACACTCCCTAGTGGATCATCAATTGACCTACAGACATGCTTCACCCTTTAGCAGGTCCTGCCAGGCTGAGGGAACAGGTGCCCAGCAAGCCTGGGTAAAAATAAGGGCTGAGAAATAAGGGCTGCGACATCCTGGCCTGCCACACTTCTGATTGCTGGATTCTATGTACGTCGGGCAAGATCGTCACAAAGCTCAGATATCTGATCCGAGGGCAGCTTTCTCAACGTAATAGGAGGTGAGATGCAATGATGCTTCAGAATCTGGCTTCTGAGTGGGGCCTGAGACAGTTCTAAAGATACCCTTCCTTTTAATTAGGAAAGCAGGTGATGACAGTAATCTATGGATTCCTTAGCCCTCTCGTTTGCCCCTCCCCTCTGTTTCTTGTCTGCTCACCAGCACATCTCTGTAAGAATGAGTCTGGGCAGCGAGAGAAGACAGTCGGGCTTACTCTAAGAGATGTGCTGAGTGGAGGAGGAGCTGCAGTAAACGGCTCCAGTGAAATGGGAAGGAGTGATGGGACATTATCTGGGCCAGCCCCATGTCCCTAAAAGAAGTGATCATGAGTGCCACCTGGTCTCACTGTCAAGTTGGAAAAGGTTGAGCCAGCCCGAACCACTGGATCCCAGCTCTGGGGGGATATGGCAGGGCCAGGAAGAGCCCACCCCTCCTTTCCTGCCTCCCATACTGTGCACTGTTCTAGACCACCATAAGCCTTGAATGAAATGCTGTTTTTACTCTCTTACATATTCAAATGGGCCCATGGCATACATATCCGGACTTCCCTAGAAGTGTTAACCTTTTTCTCTTTCAGCACAAAAACACAAAAGTGAGGTTTTAGGAACCCCAGCTTATATGTAAATTCACGTATCTACTTAGCCACCAGCCTCTGCTGACCACCTACAGGACCCCAGCTCTCATGAAGCTCCTGATTCAGCCAAACCACGCTGGCCCACACCTGACGAAAACCGGCTCCCCTCCCCACTATCAAAGCAAATCATCCACTGCAGTGCGCCGTACACAGAACCCTCACTTGGGCAGAGGAGGACGCCCAGACTTCCCAGAGCTGTGGAACTCTAGTTACAAGGTCGCCTTCTGAGAGTGAGCTCCAACTGAGTCGCATCTCCAGCCCCCAGCATGCCAGAGCCTCAGTGGCGCACTATTCGACATGAAATGGAGTTCAGTGAGCAGTCTAGCTTAGACCTGCCTAAGAGAGTTCTGTTACGAAAGCAGCAAAAAGAGCCATCAAATACAGCCAATTCACCCTTAACAGCTCCAGGGAGGGCCTCAAGGACAGTGTTAGAGCCCAACTTCAGTGCAGCTCCTTATGAAGATAATCCAACTCGGCCCTGGATTGCACTGGACTTTTGTCAGCAGCTGATGCAGCCAGCAACCACTGAAATGGCAACCACACCTTTCAACCATGAGAGGCTTACACTGGAGGTGAGCTCCCAAGAGCCTCCCACGCAGCTCTTTAAGAAAAATGGGAACACCTGAGTGCTTCCAGCTTCTAGTGACACTGCACCAATGTACAAGGCCAAGTCCTTTCAAGAAGTACAACATATGGTCAAAATGGGTGTACCGAGAGGCAAGGAAAACAAGGGGAGGGATTTCTCTGGAACTCGTGTGACTAACATTCAAGCTGATAGCCTCAGGGCAGTCACCTCAGAGAGCTGAGAATTTGTGAAGGCCCAACCTCCCTGCCAGACTTCTTCTGTGGGTGGGTGTGGGTGTGTGTATGTGTGTGTGAGAGAGGGATTTGCGGGGGGGGGGGGAAGGGAGGAAGAAAGAGAGAGAAAGAGGGAAGAAGGAAGGGAGGGGAGGAAGAGAGGAAGAGAAAGAATATATAGATTATGTATACACATATAGCAGTGAAGCTATATAAACATAGCAAAGCAGACACAGGAAGGAAAGGACTGGGTTGCATTCCAAAATCAGAGGTATTTTTAAGGTCTCAGATGGGGAAACATTAAAGGACTGACCAATCAGCAACTTCATCGACCCCATTACAAAACCACACCAACATTCATTTAGGGCCAGATCACATATATTTAAGTGGGAAGAGGGAGACAGGCAAACGGCATCACACACACGGTTTCCTAGCTTGCAGAGCGCCTGGCTCTTTGCTGCTTATCTGATAACTTTCATATTCTACTTGGTCTTCACAGAAAGTTGGCTAAAGCTGGTTTACCTGAGGTACGTGGGCCATGTGGGGAGGATTGGTGTATGCCGGCTGAACGTGAGAAGGATGGATTGTAAAGACGGTCTGTTGTGCTGTTGGGAAACTATTCTGTGGCGACTGCGTATTGGAGGCAGGGGTCATGGAAGGTGGGGTTGGTGCAAGCCCCGCGTGGTAAATGGCTGACTGCTGCTGTGGACTGGCCAGATGGAGAGCCTGAGCGGCCTGGTGCTGATGGTGCTGCAAAGCGACAAGGAAGAACTGAGAAAACCATTTCTTGAATGAAAAGCAGTTAAGGTCATACATAAAGCTGAACTCCACGTAAGAAAGTGGCTCCACTGGGCCCATCTAAGACGAGGGCCAGTGGCAAGTACCAGAGAATGTATAGGGTGGTAAGGGCAGGGCTGGGGGGCACCACTCGTTCAGAGACACTCCTTTCTGGGCACAAGCCCAATTCTCAGCCTGGCCATTGCAAGCCCTCCATCAAGCATAGGTAAAACAAGACCACTGCCCCAGGGAACTGAAAGATGTCCAAGAGATCCTTAACTGCCCTGTTAACAAACATAACTGCAGAAGCTAATAGGAAAAAAAACTCATTGTATAACTGTCAGGAATGAAAACAAGAAAAGTCCCAAGCAAATCCCCTATATAATGTTAAATCAGATTTTTCAATTATTTCTAGAACTTACCCATATTACCTCATTCTCAATATGTATCTTAATATGACTTAAAAACAGTAACAACAACAACAAGTCCCAGGGGCACATCGGGCAGCGTTAGCTGTATGCTGGCTCCGTGAGGCAGGGGTGTGAGGTGTTTTGATCACGTGGTACCTAGCACGATACTTAGCACTGAAGAAAACGCTCATTAAACAGAATGAGGATGCAATTCTACAAGACCTGAGTTTCTCTTTACCTGAACAGGACTGGGTGCAGGATGACTTCCACCGTGCTGGCTCTGCTGCTGTCCCGTGGGGGTAGCTGAAGGCTGCGGATGTGGAGTATGCGGGTGCAGGGCAGCATTCGGGTGAGCATACTGCTGAGCAAGGGAGCCAGTAGAAACTGAAGTGAAAGAAAAAGGTGTGTGTATAATCGACACGTAGGACAGTCTCAATTGCTCCTCTATGCCTCCTGAGCTAAGCTTTTGTGATACTCAGTGCCTAACATGCTTTTACCAATCTGTGTTGACTCCATTTAAACCATCCAATTTCTTGAAAATCTAAGTGTGAAATTATCACTTACCAATCAGACTAGCATTTTATTTATGTAACACACTATATACATTATATTAAAGTCTAATTAAATTTACTCTCAAAATAGTCACTAGATTTTCCTGAAAAAACAACTTAAGCATAAACAGAAACAATTTGCTCTCGCTCGCTCGCTCTCACTCGTGAGCGCGCGCGCGCGCGCGCGCACACACACACACACACACACACACACACACACACACACACACTTACTTCAGCTCAAGGCCATCATCTGGCTAACCTCACCATGCTACTGCCTGGAGCAGATGCAGTGTCCCACAGGCACTGACTGCATGGGGCTGGGGGAAAGGGCCAGGTAAGTTATGTGGCAAGGTCAGGGCTCTATCTTCATGGCCAAATGACCATAATTGATCTCAGCTGATCACAGAAGTCACTCTGCCACTCAATTCATTCCCTGAACCCTCCCTATTCAAGGATCTCTTTCACCTTTGCTTTAAAAAAATCCAGTAAATGGAATTACCTAAACTATGTAGAAAAATGAACTCCCTTCAAAGCATCCCAGCCTTTAGAAAGATTTTCACTAGCTAGAATAACTTCAAAGGAGATATGATGGGCCACTCTCAGTAAAAATGTGTTCATTAAAATAAGAACCTAAAGCCAATTCTTTATGGATCTCAGCAAGGACTATACCTTGATACCAAACAAGAGATTAGGTATAAATTCATTTGCTCGTGTATTCCCAAAACAGCAATTCGAGAATCAAATTCACAGTAAGATGAGTTCACTGCTTCCAGTGACTACTGACAGCACACGGATACAAAACTAACCACGATGTGGCAATGAGCTAAATAAGCAGTGTTCTCAAGACACATCCCAAGCAACACAGGGCTTCCAGCCTGCTCTCAGAATCATCCTCAAATCCCAGAGAAGCTAAGTCCATACACAGAAACAATTCCAAAATAGCTCCTCATGTTCCTCCTATGACATGTGAGCGAATACAGACATACAACAGGGGACTGACAGGAAGAAACAAGCACTGCTTTGAGATCAGGCACTCCAACTCTGGCAGTCTAATAGGCAAGACTGCCAAGAGTCACCAGCATTGGTGACACCCGGCATGTCCCAAAGAAATGTTATGCAGAGGGTTAGGCACATGAAGCAATTCTGTAATGCCTGACATTGTAGGGCCAAAGGCCACCAATACATATGTACGTATGTATTTTTTTAAAGTAGACTCTATGGTCAGCATGGGGCTTGAACTCACAACCCTGATTTCAAGAATTGCACACTCTACCAACTGAGCTAGCCAGGCACCCCATATGTGTATCTTCTAAAAGAGGCAAGGGTGAGGCAAAGAGCCAGTGCTAGGACCACCTGTGCATCCACTGCCAATGCCGCAGCAGGCATGAATATTGGTTAACACCCAGACTGAACAGAACACGTTCGTTTATACATCGAAAAGGTTTCCCTAACTGTAGGAGTTACTACACACTGAAACATATGAACAAGGAAAACTGCAGCAAAATATTCTCTGGGTGTTTTTAGGAAGAGTCCACGTCTGTCTTCTGGGAGCTGGGAAGAAGAATGTACTAATTGCTTCCCTTGAACTCCATAATCCTCGAAGTCTATAAAGTCAGTGTCTTTCTTCTAATTCATTTGCTTATTAAGAGGCCATTCTTCACCATCATATTCATTAGGTTAACTTTCAGATGCCACCCTCCCCCCCCCCCCCCCACNCCCCCCCCCCCCGCCAAACTGTCTAGGCACTGACTTAGTCTAAAAGACTTGATGTAAATTTTGAACCTGACTCTGCTCTTATAAAAATGTTACACTCATTTTTAAACTTATTTTTAAATAACTAAAATAAGCGACATGTAGTTAGTGGCTATTGATTACAAAGCACAATTTACAGCACACTTTCATTATCACAGAAAGTTCTACTGGAAAATGTTGTCTAGAGTCATCCATGGGCTTTTTTTTTGGTAAGACAACCCCAGGGAGCCTGAGTGGCTCAGTGGGTTGGGCGTCTGCCTTCGGTTCAAGTCACGATCCTGGGGTCGAGTCCTGCTTTGGGCTCCCTGCTTGGTTTGGTTGTCTGCTTCTCCCTCTATCTCTTCCTCTCTGCTGTGCTCCCTACACCCCCCTTCTCTCAAGTGAATTAAAAAAAAAAAAAAAAAAAGACAACTCCCCCCCAGCCTGAGATCAAGAATGCATGCTCCACCTACTAGGGCAGCCAGGCACCCCTCAGGCTCCTTATTTTCACACTATTAGCATTAAAATCCTCCCTATCCCTAAGCTTCTTAAATGTTTTCATTTGTAACAATACTAAATCTCTCTAGGGGAAAGCAATTCCTGAATCCTAAATTCAATTTATGAGGTTTCATAAAGACAGAGTACAGAATCTCAGAGTTTCTATTTTTTAAACTTTATTTATTCAAGAAATGTTTGTACTTTTAATAACCTTCTAAGCAAAGTTTTAAGGAAATAAAAATAAAACTCTAGCTGGGTGCTATATTATTAATTTTCCAACATAAAAACATCACCTCTCACAAGAATAATTATGCCCATGAAGTCTCATAATGAAGTAATTCATCGATTAAAAAAGGTTAAAATCTTGAAATTATTTGGAAAAAATTTAAAGACGAAAATTTTTTAAGATGAAATATGTTTTACTGTGCATTTTTAAAAGGCATCTCTGTGACAGTAGTTTACCAACACTGAAAGGCTTTAAAATAGAGTATTCTAATTTATATCTCATTTGCATTCATAGCACAAATACTTCAAGTACCCCAAACTGTGTGCATTTACACAGGCTTTTGTTTAAAAAAAAAAAAAACAACAAAAAAACCCCCCAAAAAACCAAAAACCCATCCTAGGGAACTACCTAAACAGCAGCAAACTACAATGCATTACAAGAAAAATCAAGCACATGTAAATATGCATCATTAACCGCGAATAAAACTTTAAAAGGTTTAGTTAGAAATAATTTCCTTTGTTTATCTTCTTGCTTAAAAGATTTCTGCTAAGCAAGTACCTCATCCAGGAACTCTTCCCTCCAAACATGAAAACTGGGTAGCTAAATTGGGAAAAATGTGAAACTGACACTTTAATTCAATACTTCTAGAACAACAAAAATCTAGTCTGGTTCCTTGAAACGCCAGTTAAGAATGAGACAAAGAAAGGTGGGATAGGAGAGACATCAAAAGGCTGAAGGGCAGAAATGTTGGAAGGGAAGACAGAGAGCCAACAGAAAGGAACCAAGATAGAATAAATGAGGAAAAATCTACCAGAATCAGGGAAAGGGAAAAGGGGGGAGTGAAAGACAGTAAATGCTGGGCTTTACTGAGTCTATAAATTAACTGCTTTTATTATAATTATTATAATTAGTTCATTAATTTAGCTAAAGATTCCAAAGGTTAAAAATAAACTACATTTTCTTCAAAATTCTGTTTTAGCTATTCATTGGTTAAACTTCTATTTATAAAAATTAAGTTGCGTTCATGAAACCTGGATGAATTCAGGCTAATCAAAGAAGCATTGCTTTTTTGGGTTTTACCTGGTCCAGAAGTTTCCCACTCACTGCATTCCTTGACACAAATGTTTAAAACTCTAAATGTGTGACCTGTCAAATCCCCATAACATTAGCCACATTATAAAAATTGTTTCCTAAGCCATGATCTTACTGAAGCCAACTCAGTCCATAAGGCTGTGCGTTTAATTTTTAACTAGGTTTTATCATTTTGACCTTGGATGCACAAGTCATGAGAGATCACCAGCACTGCAAAACTAAAAATGAAAACAAAATCTTCCAATTTGATGCTAAATTCAGAAAAAAGGAAGTGAAGGAAAAATGAACTCTTAAACGGGAGTAAAAGGCAACTAGACCAAACCATGACAAAACGGCTTGTGGGAAGGGGTGGTACAAAGCAGCAAATTAAATTACAAATAGCAGCCCCACTGTTAGTTTCTTTTAAAAACTAATAATTCCTTTTAGGGAAAGTTGTACTAAGGCAGTTAATACTTAGATTTGATGATTAAGGGCCTTTTAACTACTTACCAGGAAACTGACTCCAAAATTACTATCAGAGACAGTAAGATGGTGAGGATAACTACATTTGAGACCTCAAATTGAGTACATAATGAAATTACTGACACTGTCTTTTACATATTATATCACATACAAAGTTTCCCTTTAATAGTATATACAGCAAGACTCCTTTTTAAAGAGCATCTATTAAAGGATTAAATTTGTTAACAATTCCTAGCACCAAATGAATAACATGTATACACTTATTTTTGGATACCAAGTCATGACACAGTTAATGAAAACTTAAAGTCAAAATGTTTTCTCAACTTTTAAAAATCTGGCATTTAGTAGATTCAGACATTAAGTCTTTCTAAGATTATCCAAAATTTAGTATCTAAAATGTTAATCCCTAATATCCCTTAGAATATAGTATTGCACATAAAGTGACTCATTACTGGCATACATTTCTGAAGGACTTCTGCAAGTTAGTACCTTTCCTACCCAAGTACCAAAAGTCTATGACTAGACTTATTTAAAAACTGCTCTACAAAATAAAGAAGACACACCTTACACGTTCATTTCCGAAAGAGAGCCCCGCCCAGACTTTCTCCATTTAGGAGCCATTGGTTATTTACCTTTTCATCGGTGGTGAGAGAGGCCAGTGCTGCCAAACATACCAAGCAGCTAGGCTGTGCTTTCCTGGTGAAGCTCAAAACATCCTGGGGCACATACCACCTGAATATTTTAAACCTTCTTCAGTCATACGAAGACTGAAAAGACAGAAATGTTTCTTCCCTAGAATTTCAACCCTATTCCATTAAAAAATCCTTGTAAGGATAAATTTCTTCTTACCAGTATACCGAAAAAGCCTAATATCTTAAGTTTTTTGTACTAAATTTGTGGCTTGGATTAAAAAAAAAAAAAAGCAGTTCAGCAGATGTTTCTCTGAATAAGGAAAATATTAGGCATTTCCAAAACAGTTGTCACATGTTTGCTTGGTATGCAAAAATTAATTTCTGAAGCAACTCAATTTTTTAATTAACTCCAGCTTTCTTAAGCTGGGTTGTATTTCCTTTTTTAAAACTCTGAATTATTTACAATATACATATATTCAACGATTTTGTCTGGCACGAGGAAAATATTGCTCAACAAGTCTATTCCCTTAACATGTATTCTTTAAAAAGTGTTTTACTGTTCAATTAAAATTAGTATAAAAAACCCAACTCACTGGCAAAGTAGAAAGAAGGGCTTGTCTCCTTGTTGTATGGTAATTTGGGACATGCTGAATTTGGGAAATAGAAAGGTAAATTAGCCTTTTGAGGTGTGCATTTTCCTAATTTTCTGGAAAGGTTGACATACTAATTTCTTTCTGTATTCATGCATAAATCATTTTTCTTATTTTACAAGAGATGACAAGCACTTTAAACATTGCTACAAAATTAAGCAAGATAGGACTGAACCAAAAGACACTTTTTCTTCTGTACTGATGTGTCGAGTTCCACATGCCGACTTGCTTAAATGAAAGAAATAAAATCATTATCTAATCAAAAGACCAACATGGCATTCCATTAACAATCTGAATATAGATAATGTACCAAAATAAGAGAATATTTACCAAGTTTAATTCAAAAGACTCACACAATTTTGTAAATCATTATTAATAGAGACATCATTATTCTGTAAGATATTTATTAGCCATATGGAAGTGAACCCCAAAATTTAGAAACATAGTAGGAATATTAAACATGGGTATAATATCATTTCTTATTAAAATGTCTACAAAAATGGGTGTATGGGTGTGTATGGGTGGGTGGGTGTGTGTGTGTGTGTGTGTGTGTGTGTGTGTAAGCACATTTGGAAGGATATGCACCAAAATGTTAACAGGTAGTTGTCAGGTGGAGGGATAACAGGTGCATTTTAAATCTTTTTGCCTCCTGTATTTTCTCATTTATCTGCATTAAACTTCCAAAAACAAACTCAAAGAGGATTCTGGATCTAACTCTCCCTGATGGCTTTAGTTAGTAGAGAAAGTTTTATTACTACTATTTCTGAAAGAGAAAAATACCGCTGCCATAAAACAAAATTAGGTGAATTAGAAGACCAGGAAACAAAAAGTAACTTAGGAGGGAAGGGGCAAAAGCAACGATTTAAGTTAGATTAAGGTCAAAAAGATGAAGTTTGTGATCGAACTCCTTTCTAAGATAGCTACAAAGAGAACAAGGTCAACAACTACTTAGAATGTATAATATCTAATTTAGCTGTTCAATAATCTGTCGGCATATTTATATTAAATGTACCAACCATTTAAAGACAATAATCAGTCTTTCATTTTGTAGTCATTAGTGTCCTTTCTATTCTCAAAGCCTTTTGTTATGGCTGTTAACAACAAATTGACAACAAAAGGGTGACATGGAACTGTCACCAACATCTGGGTGCATATTCTTTTGTTTGCATAAAAAGTTAAAAATATTTAGATAGAATGAAGCTTAAAAATAGACATAATTCATACTTAAAATACTTCGTTCCTTTGGGAATATGAAATATAAACTGTTCAAGGGAAAAAATGTGAAATTAGCATTTCTATGCAACAGATTTGTCTTAGTTTAAAATAATTACTTTTAAAAGTGTATTATCTGGCATAAAGTCTTAGAAGATCTAAAATAACTGGAATAAATTACTGAAGAATTAATGAACTTGCTTTTACTCGATTAAATTATGGCTTATGATGGCAAAGAATAAAACCCTTCATTTCTAGTGTTCTTTTTAGAGTATGAAGTATCCAAACGAGAACGTGAGTAACCAGCAACAACCATATCAAGTCCATAGCCTCATCCCAGTCTGCCCTCACCAACAGACGTCAATTAAATACAACCTGTGTGAATTGCAGGAGAGTAGTTTCAGATCTGGCTGAGCAATTTTCTCCTGGCAATAAAGAACTAGTCTTAATGACAAATCATTCCACATTTCACTGGACATTAGATCTAGTGTCTTGTTTGCTGTATTTCTGATTTACCCACATTTGAATTGACTTCAGGGTCTGAGGACAACTACTTCTCAAATGGAAATGTTTTGGGAAAGTTATAAAAGTTATACAGTTATAAAATCATTAGCATCTCACATATAGTATTTACTATACAGGCTATTTCAAACCAATGAACATCCATCCGAAAGACAAAACCATATGCTGGCAGTGAATGAACACACTGAAGAGAAAGATTCTTCTCAACACCACAGTATTACTACAATGTCTCATAAGCATGAGTACACAAATAGCTACTCTCTAAAAGGTAATGGAAATTTTAGCTCAAAAGTTTTAGATCTTATTCCAAGGGGAGTATGCTAGAAAATGGGAGAGGAGAAATACTTTTTCCATTTGTTAAATCATAATGTTTTTACCAGAAATATATAAAAAAAGTCAAAACGAACTTTTTCACTTAAGCCTTTAGCAAACCCGAAAATTGTTGAAATGTATACAAATTACATAGAAGCATATGTGATGAAAACGCTTTTATGCAATTTCATACATACTTAGTCCTGGTCAAGACAAGCCACTGACAAACAATCATAACCAAAATCATAAGCCAAATCAGTCTGTTGGTATTTTTTTAAATTAAATTATGAATGGGTTTCCTGTTAGAAAGTTTCCCCAAACATGGCAATTATATCATTTTAATTTAAAGGGCACAATCCACAACAGAAAGTTTTAAGTGATAATGTGTAAAATAAAGATTGGATTTAAGTATTTTACGACAATGCCTTTAATCTTTTAACATTCCTATCACTGTGAACCTGTGCAGTGGGAGCACGCCTCTGGGAAGAAAGCATGAGCAGTGGGTTATGGGAGACAAGAAACTTTACTGTGCTGCCTGAGTCCTATTCCTATAAACCTACAAAATACCATAGTCATTAAAAAAGTTTTAAAAGGTTTAAAAAATGAAATGTCCACATAATTACTTGTAATGATAATTTCTTACTCATAGTGGTATACTATTCATTTGTATGAATAAACTGAAAATTTCTCTCCTCCCACTCCAAAAAACTGAAATGCCAATGGGAAAACCTAAATGACAGTACAGGAGTGTTCAGGAAAATTCAAAACAAAACTTACATCTTAATGAAACTAGCACTAATTCAAGTTTTTTGAAAAATATAATATGGGTCAACTCACTGTCCCTATTATTACAAGATACGAGTGGGAATGCTATTTTAAATTCTCAACACTGAAAACCATATTATTTTAGTACTTTAGACAGATGCTAAGTTGACCTGCACAAAGTTCTCCAGCCACAAAACTAAGATGGAGATTTTTGCCTATTATTCTTTTAAATATTGTTTAATTATTTTACAAAGGATACTTCTCATTTTCATTTTACCATTGCTTATAATGATTAAAGTGTGACTCATGTCTAAAGGAGATCCAACATTATACTATTTCGACCACTTAAAATCAGCATGAGGCAGAAACACAGTAGCATTCATTTTAACAAACCGCAATAAAAATATGTAATGCCAATGACTTCCAGAGGAAGGAGTGAAGCAGAACGTTTTCTTGCTAGAGAGTGCTTTCCCTGTGGTAAGACTTTCTCGCATGCCTTAGGCAGGCCATACCAAATGGCTGTAATACTGATGAGGAAGAGGAGGAAGATGCCTTTCTCCACAAATGATACTTTCTCTTATACAAATCATTCTATTTCACTTAAAATAAGGGGAGACATTTAAAGACAGATAAATTTCAGGAAAAGAAGTTGATTTGCCAAGACTTATAGAAATGGGTTCATCTTTTCTTCAGATTATTGACCCTCAATGGTATAAAAGGCTAAGTCATTCTTAAAGTTTCTTTTCAGAGCTTTAAAACAAATTAATAGTCACACACACTGAAAGAGACAAACAAAATGCTTCCTACCATACATCGCATGCGTCTGCTCATGAGCCCCGTACTGAGTTGCTGAAGAAGACACTAAACCAGGCTGGGCATGTGCTGGTGGTGCCATCATCCTAGCATTACCCTGTATCACAGGACTATAGACATGAGGATGCTGTGTTCAAACAAAATATAAAGAAAATACATTAAAGTATCGAAGACAGTTGAGCAAATTTTAGTTAGATGTCTTAATTCCACGCCTTCCAGGTTTACAGAAATAACTCTGAAAATCCTAAAACTGTTTTTGGCTATTTCCTTTGAAATATTTACATTGATCTGATCAGCAAACTTCTTATACTAAAAAGGCCCCCAAATCCTTAGCTACCTACCTCACCATAACACAGAGCACAAAATATAAAGGAAAACCCCTTTATCATATTAAAGGTTAAAACTGAAAGTTATTTAAATGGAACAAAAATTAAGAGTTAGGTTATATCAGCCTTACCTGAGACTGATAATGTGGCACGTGCTGAACAAGAGGCTGATTTGGAAACTGCTGAGGACTATAGGCAACGTATTGTGTGGAATAAGCTGGTGGGGTGGCCACAATCGGTGGGCCTGCTGCTGAGGCTGGGTGCATCATGGTGCTCTGATGATGCTGGTCTTGCCGCTGCTGGGGCATATTTGGTACTGCAGAAAAGATGACTTAGTATTAGAAAATATCATCTCCTCAGCATCAAACACATGAACACGGTCCACGAGGCTCTGCATGATGTGACCCTCCTGCCTGCCTCTCCAATGCCATGCTATACCACTCCCACCACTGCTTCAGCCACTCTGGCCGATTTTCTTATTACACATGCTATTAGTCCTCAGCCTCAAACATCAATCCCCAACCCCCAGCTTGGACAACTCTGACTCATCCTTCCGGTGTCAGCCTGAAAGCAACTTCCTCAGAGGCCCTCTCTAATGACCCCCAGATTTGATCGAGTCCCTGTAAACAGACTCTTACAGCACTATGAAAAGTCTCCTTCATACTACTTTCTCAGATAATCCCTGTTTGATACACCAAATTACGCCACTTGCTGCAGAAGGCTATTAGAGTTATTCAAAGAAAAACCACAGTACAAGAAAAAAGCTAAAAGAGACCCAGCACTAAGCTTAACTCTCTTAATTTCCCATCACTGAATTCTTACACAATTTCTTGCTCTTTCTCAAAACACAGCATCACACACTACCATGTAGCAGGTTTCTAATAGTTCTTTTTAAAAATTACTTTATGTCTTTTATTATTTAAGATTTTAGGGGCGCCTGGGTGGCACAGCGGTTAAGCATCTGCCTTCGGCTCAGGGCGTGATCCCGGCGTTGTGGGATCGAGCCCCACATCAGGCTCCTCTGCTGTGAGCCTGCTTCTTCCTCTCCCACTCCCCCTGCTTGTGTTCCGTCTCTCGCTGGCTGTCTCTATCTCTGTCAAATAAATAAATAAAATATTAAAAAAAAAAAGATTTTATTTATTTGAGAGACAGTGAGTGAGCTCACGAGCAGGGAGGAGGGGCAGAGGGAGAGGGAGAAGCAGACTCCCAGCTGAGCAGAGAGCCCCACATGGGGCTCGATCCCAAGACCCTGAGATCATGACCTGAGCCACATCGGGCTCCCTGCTCAGTGGGGAATCTGCTTCTCCCTCTCCTTCCTGCTCGTGCTCTGTCTTTCCCTCTCTCTCAAATAAAATCTTAAAAAAAAAAAAAAAATTCAGCTCAGCTGTTATCTCCTCTGTAATATCTTTCCCAATTCCCCCAAAAGAGCTAGCTGCATGCTCTGTGTACCTTCTCCTCACATGTCTATTAGAGCACTGACTGTTGTCTGTGATGGGTTTGTGGTGTGATGTTAACAAAGCCACTTGAGGGAAGGAATCATGAACCACTGCTTACAAGAAGGTACGAGGCACAAAGATTGTATAACTTGGCATGTTCATAAAATCATCAGAACTAATTATATAAGTAATTACTAATTTAGAGAGAATTTATTTTAAATATTTGAATTTTCTTGCTAAAAGTTTAATGACTTGCTGAAATTTAGGAAAGCTGGTTATATAGTGTTTTATCTACTTAGAAAAGCTAATCTGAAAATGGAAGAAATGTGTATATGGTAGTATTTTTCTGAATTTGATCTTGAGAGTCCATATATTGAAAAAACAATTCCTTTTAGTAAAAAAAAGCCACCCAAACTCCTATATAACATTTTTAATAAATGAAAGCTCACTATTTCTTGATACTTAATTATAACCCTTTTCACTATTTCTTCTGATACTTAATTATAACCCTCATACATTAGAAAAAAATTAAGCCAGTTAAGTGTACAATCATCTTTAAAATTAAAATTAAAATTCTAGGGATGCCTGGGTGCTCAGTCAGTTAAGCATCTGCCTTCAGTCATGATCCCAGGGTCCCGGGATTAAGCCCCACACTAGGCTCCCTGCTCAGTGGGGAGTCTGCTTCTCCCTCTCTCTGTGCAGTTTCCCCTGCTGTGCGCATGTAATCTCTGTCAAATAAATAAATAAATAAATAAATAAAATCTTTTAAAAAAATTAAAATTCTAGTTATACACACAGAAAATGCTTGAATACAAATTTTATTCTGTAGTATAACAATTAGACAACAAATATTTTAAAAGCAAAATGTAAATAAGCCCGCGTCTAAGATGGGCCCCTATGATCCTGCCTCCCAGTCTTCACACCCTTGTACAGTCCTCTCCCACTGTACCAGGTCTGCTTTGTGTGATCTATGTAGCATACTGCAGAAGTTACATCATTTCCACAGTTAGGCTGTAAAACACGCTGTAGATTCCATTTAGATCAATTTTTCTATGAATACTCATTTTGGGAGAAGCCAGCTGCCATGTTATAACCAGCACTATCCTGTCAATAGCTGGAAGCAGATCCTCCAGCCCCATTTAACCCTTCAGATACTACAGTTCTAACCGACATCTTGGCTGCAACTTCATAAGAGACTGAAGCAGAACCACCCAGTTAAGCTACTCCTGAATTTCTGATCCTGAGACACTGTGTGAAATAATTTATGTTTGTTGTTTTAGGCAGCTAAGCTCTGTGGTAATTTGTTAAAAGATAGACAATACAGGGGTGCCTGGGTGGCTTAGTCGGTTAAGCGTCCAACTCCTGGTTTCAGCTCAGGTCATGATCTCAGGGTTGTCAGACTGAACCCTGCACGGGGCCCCACACTCAGCAGGGAATATTGATATTCTCTCCCTCTGCCCCTCCCCCTTCTAATAAATAAATTTTTTTAAAAAGGATAATACAGTTACTATTTTTACAAGGTTTTCAATGGAAAAGAAAGAGATGCAAGCAAAAAGTCACTGTAAAAATCTTGGAATGTTAACTTGAATTAGGTATATCAGTATGAATTTCCTAATTTTGTCCACTGAAAAGGCCAAGATGCAATAATTCAACAGCACACCCAAAAACCAGAAAATGGTTTATAAATATTCTTTCCGCAAGTCACATCTTTCAAAACAAAGCAATTTCACTAGACACTACTAAAAAGTGTCAAAGGCACCAACTCCTCACTGAAAACTGTCACTTAAGGCAATTTTAAGCCCTTAAATTTAAGCATTTATTCTAACTTTCCTGTACCAACTATTTGAGAATAACCATATATAGCCCTAGTTGAACAGTCCCTTACAGGATGATTCTAGCTAATAAATAGAAAAGAAATGCTAGGAATTCAGAAATTACTGTTTCCAAATGCCTAACTGCAATGATTTTCAAAGTATGATCGCAGACCATCAGCATAACTAGGGAACTAGTTTTATTTATAAGCTGCACTGGAAATTTAAATTCTCAGGCTATACCCCAAACCTACTGAACTGGAAACTCTGGGGCCTGGGCCAAGCAATCTGTGTTTTTAACAAATCCACCAAGTGATTCTGATACACACTAAAATTTGAGAACCAGAGCCCTAACAAATTAGGGCTGAGCCCTTAATTTTACCAATTATCAAAGTAGGACCATATATTGTGCACCTCCTGAATGATTCAATATAAAGAACTCATAATCGTCAATTAAGTATTCTTATCTCTCTCCCACAAAAAAAATTAAACTTGAATGTAATCAATGGCATCACAAGAAGTGAACAATCTAGAATATGGGATATTCCTATGTAACAACTGGTTTCTGCCACAAAGCAAGAGCAGGGGGAAAAAAAACAGCAGGGAAATTACAAAGACATGTAATAAATGTAATAACGTATGGATCTTATTACTTTGATCCATATTCAAAACAAACCAACTGTAAAAATATATTCTTAACCAAGGTAATGTAATTATGGTGATTATTAGATAAAAAGGAATTACTATTTTATAAAGTGTGATAATAGCACTCTGGCTATGTAAGAAAAATGTCCATATTCAAAAGGATACACACTGAGTATGTAGAAATAAAATGGCATGATGTCTGGGATTTATTATAAATACTGCAGCAAAGAAACAAAGCACCCCTCAAATAAATATGGCAAAATCTTGAAAATCACCAAATCTGAATTACGGACAAAGCAATTACCTTGTCACTTTCCACCTTCTTAGCACAGCACAGGTTTACAGCTGCTGTTTGCAGCGTGCCTGCTCCACCCCCTCAGAAATGGCTCTACAACACTGGCTGAGGGTCCCTCAGAGCGCATGAACTTCTCTATGGGAAATGACACTGCCGCCTAAAGTTAAAGCACCTCTCTCACATCAGAGCCGGACTATAGTGCTTGCTTTCATTGCAATTATCCTTTTTAACATGAAAACATTCCCATTGTACTGTTTTAAGCAATCGTTAAAATATCCCGAAACCAGGTAGTAATACAGGAACATCTTAACATTTCTTTTATTTTTTGTTTTTAATTTAAATTCAATTAATTAACATAGAATATATTATTGGTTTCAGAGGTAGAGGTGAGTGACTCATCAGTCTTATATGACACCCAGTACTCATCCATCACCCAGTTATCTCATCCCCCCACCCCTCCAGCAACCCTCAGTTTGTTTCCTATGATTAAGAGTCTCTTATGGTTTGTCTCCCTCTCTGATTTGTCTTGTTTTTTCCTCTCTTCCCCATGATCCTCTGTTTTGTTTCTTAAATTCCACATACGAGTGAGACATTATGATATTTGCTGTTCTCTGATTGACTTATCTCGCTTAGCATAATACCCTCTAGGTTCCATCCACATAATTGCAAATGGCAAGATTTCATTTTTCCTTTTATTTTTATTTTAAGATTTTATTTATTGGAGAGAGGGAGAGAGAGGGAGAACACGAGCAGGGGAGGGGAGCCCAATGCAGGACTTGATTCCAGGACCCCGGGACCATGACCTGAGCCAAAGGCAGATGCCCAACTGACTGAGCCATCCAGGCACTCCTTCATTTTTCTTTTGATGGCTGAGCAGTATTCCATTGTACTGATATACCACATCTTCTGTATCCATTCATCTGTCAATGGACATCTGGGCTCTTTCCATAGTTTGGCTATTGTGGACATTGCTGCTATAAGCACTGGGGTGGAGGTGCCCCTTCAGATCACTATATTTGTATCTCTGCGGTACATACACAGTAATGCAACTGCTGGGTCATAGAGCAGCTCTATTTTCAACTTTTTGAGAAGCCTCCATACTGTTTTCCAGAGTGGCTGCACCAGCTTGCATTCCCACCAACAGTGTAAGAGGAAGGAGCACCTTAGTATTAACCTCATTCAAAATGGCACTAAACGAACCTTTCCTCCATCTGAATTTTTTTAGATCCACAGAATAAAATTAATCCTAAAACTACGTAACTTTAAATTATCTAAGCTACAGTTCTTTCAGCATGTTCCAGTATTCAAAGGCAAAAGGATACCATACTTGTTTAAAAAAAAAAACAAAAACAAAAAACTAAATTCAATTAACATCCACAAAATGATGATTACCTCAAATACTGAGGAAAGCTCGTTAATTTGAGAAGTGGAAGTTCTAGGTCAGGAGAGTATTACTGGGCATTGAGAAATATCTTTTTAATATAAATCATTCTAGCGCCTGGGTGGCTCAGTCAGTTAAACATCTGCCTTCAGCTTAGGTCATGCTCCCGGGGTCCTGGGATCGAGTCCCGCATCAGGCTCCCTGTTTAGTGCGGAGTCTGCTTTTGCTTCTGCCTTTGCTCCTCCCCTCTGGTCATGCTTTCTCTCTGGCTCTCTCTCTCAAATAAATAACCAAAATCTTAAAAAATAATGATAATAAATCATTCTGCTTTCTACAGTTTAATAAAATGACAGCAATTAAGAGCTCTCAACTACGTGGATGGCAAAAAAGGACACCCTTTAGCATTTGCCCACATTGAAAGATTTCCTTTTAAGATCAGTTATTTTTTTTTTCCATGAAGGCTGTTTAATCACAAGTCTAGAATATTAGATTACACAACATTCTCATTTTTTTTTTTAAAGATTTATTTATTTGAGGGTGGGGGGGGCAGAGGGAGAAGGAGAGAGAATCCCAAGTAGACTCTACATGGAGCCCAACGCAGGGCTCGATCTCACGACCCTGAGATCAGGACCTGAGCCAAGACGGAGAGTTGGATGCTTAACCAACTGCGCCACCCAGACGCCCCACAGCATTTTCGTTTTGAAAGATGAGGAAACATCTCTCTACTATGAAGATTTTGATGGTTTCTGAAATGAGCTGCCCTCAGCTCAAAAAGAAATTCTGGACTGGGGGAGGGGGGAGTGTATGTCAGTATGAAATAAAAAGGTCAATAACATGGTAAATTAATTTAGCAAACACTCCTTTCAAATTTAACAATGAGAACTACAAAATTCAATTACTCTTTTTGAAGAGGATCTTGAACAATCACAACTGATGAACACTTCTCCTCCCCTAGTTTTGTTCAAAAAATGCATCTGAGGGGCGCCTGGGTGGTGCAGTCTGTTGAGTGTCCGACTCTTGTTTTGGCTCAAGTTATGATCTCAGGGTTGTGAGATTGGCTCTGCCCCAGTGAGGGGTCTGCTTGAGTTTCTCTCTCCCTCTGCCCCCTCCCCCTTCTCTCTCTCTTCCTCTCTCAAATAAATAAATCCTGGGGCGGGGGAAGTGCATCCAAATGCCTTACGTAATGTTGGGTATCACAAGTCGATGCATAGGCTCATCAAAAGTGAAAGCTGAACTACAAATATTCATTCGTTATAAATTAGTTACCTAATTCATGCAGCATGCAGACTACAAGCAAACACAGGCAGGATTATTCTCACCTTTACCTGCTCTATATGTCTTGGCTTGATTCACTGGCATGGGCGTCATAGGTATAGGGTATAAAGGCTTGAGGGAATTAAAAAAAAAAAATGAAGATTAGGCTTTTCAGATAATAAGAACATATTTTACTATTTTCTCTTAGTTGTTTATAGCTAGAGAGCTAGCTCTGAGATTTCCTGATTCTCCAGGAGTCATTAAAAAATAAAATCACACTCACACCTAAAAGGACAAACCCCAAACTGCAGTAAATCTAAACTGTCTTTCTCACCAGAAAACAATCTCAGATTTGGGTTTTTACACTAACAACACACCACGCCGTGGCATGCCTCCCCCTTTCAAATATTTTTGTTTTGTCATTACTGCCTTAAGTCAACACACACCGACAGAGTGCTTGGTGTCAAATACAAGTAACTAAGGACGGTAAATGAACATCAAAATCTAGGACTTACTTGCACGCCTGGGCTCACTGGAACGGGATACATCATATTTGGTGCAAAACAAACAGGCTGAGTATAAACTGGAGCTGGCTGCTGATGGCCCACCATAGACGGGCTAGGTTGTGCTTGAGGACGAGGTGAAGTTGGGGTGGTAGAAGGCTTTGGCTACAAAAATAAAAATCAACTACCTTAAGGTGAAAAGCTAACTATTATTGCAATCTGAGAACTGATCTTTCCCATCTTTCAAAGTTTTACTTGCGTTTAGTGCCCTTTAATGAAAAAAAGTTTTAGAAAATAAACTTCCATGTTTCAAATAAAAGGAAAAACACTTAGGTAGAAAGTTAACTTGCCAACTTATCAATAACACTTTAAAAATAGTTGTGATTTTTAAAGAACTGAAGAAAGTGTTTTTAAAAATTAAAAAATAAATATCTTACAAATCCAGTAGAATAAAAAGTTTAGTATAAATCTGAGAGCCTGGCTAGCCAGCCAGTCAGAAAGATCCAAAGAGTTCACAGATCACATCTAATTGATGACAAAATAAAACAAGAATCTTTTCAATGACTCAAAAATATCCATGAATGACCATATAAGAAAAAGGAACTTAAATTCCAAGTTGTTTCAGCATCCTGTAAGTGAGTTTAGATGGCAGGTATGGGGAAAATACTACTACTACCAATAATAACTTTATTTTTTTAGAGACTATGATTATACCAAAGATATAAACAAACTTACCTGAGAAAAGGAACGAGGGTTGAACTCCTTTGCATTAGGATTCAAAGTGGATTTTCTCACTTGCCTAAACCAGGGGAAAATTAAAAAGGGCCAGTAAAATCTGCATGGAACTTGTGTTTCTCTCAAGTATTCTATACCTTTTTTTAAAATTGCTAAACATACATTAAACAATTCTTACTAGATCACTAATCAATCCTCTCCATTAAAATGCATACACGTATTTCCCAATCCTTAATCTGATAAAGACAGGCCAAAAGGGGCAATTTTTTTAAAAAGTGGGGGCACATGGGTGGCTCAGCTGGTTAAGCATCTGACTCTTTGATTTCGGCTCAGGTTATGATCTTGGGGTCCTGCGATCAAGCCCTGCCTCGAACTCCGCACTCAGTGGGGCATCTGCTTAAGGACTCTCTCCCTCCCTCTCCCCCTACCCCTCCCCAAACCATGCACACACATGCGCGCACGATCTCTCAAATAAATAATCCTAAAAAAGTGTTAATATATAATTCTTCTCTCAGGCAATCAACAAATCAACTTAAACTGAGAAGACAAAATATCCCAAAGCAATCCCTAACATACCGATTCTCTAGAATGCTGTTCATTCGTTTGTTCTCTCTCTTTCCTCTTTTCTAATATTTTAAAGTACTCTCTACACCCAACGTGGGGTAGAACCCACAACACTGAGATCGAGTCACACGCTCTGCAGACGGAACCAGCCAGGGACCCCCCCTAGCATGCAGTATTTTCTAACATGACAAAATGTTTTCCTACATGACACACTTTGGGAAGAATCATGACTCTAACAAAAATTTTTGCCTCACATTAAGAATAAGCACTCTGACAGATCAACAAGCTGCATTCCAAAAGTTCAGCTGTAAATGGACTGTGTGGAACCCAGAACAGAACAATTAACAGTGGTTAGGTTCTGAGGCTAGCCCACAAGATCCACTCGATAATATTATCACATGTGGAGAATTAAGTTTAGCTTAAATCTAACAATTAACATTGTTTCTGACGGAAAACATGCTGAATTCCAAGTAGGGGCACCAGATACTTCTTTCTTTTCTTGGCAGTAGCAGTTCTTGGTTCTGGCAGCAAGGCTGGGAGGTGGGTAATGACTAGCATCCAGGGAATATACTTCCCAAAACTCCCTGTACATTTACAGAAAAAAATCTTTCTTAATTTAGTCTAGATTTTGGCCATGGGGAACAAAAATGGGGAAGGAAGGAAAAGGAGTACAGAGTGCAAAGACTGAATTTACTTAAGATGTCATCTGTTTAGACTAGTTGTTTGTAACATGAGGGCTACTTATAAAGCAATCCAAAAGTCCAGATAGTTTCTTGAGCTGAAAGCCCCTGTACACTTAGGAAAAAGTAAATAACAGGATGTGCTCAATTCAAAGTTTACTCACTCAGCTGCATCTTTCTTCTCCTCTTTATCATCTTTCTCTTGTTTACATCCTGGACTGGAAGTCTGAACCCCTTGGGATGTGACCTCAGGTCCCCTCTTGTGCTCCGTGTTACTGAGGATTGAAGGGGAAATGCTGGGACTGTTCGGTTTGCTGCTGCCACTGGTGCAATTGCTGCTGCTATTTTCAATGAAAGAATCCTTAGCATTTGGTTCAATTTTGTCTTTGATCAAATCTCTTGATTTTTCTCCCTCTCTATTTTTGTTTAGCAGTTGATCCATAGATTCAGAAGTAGAACTTGGCTGTAACTAAATAAAGGAAATAATTATACTTAAATATTTTAAATAACTCTATAATCAATTTTCTCCATGAGTATAAGCAAACTAATATTATTTGTAAGCATAAGATATACCAAATAAGGCTTTTTACATACTTTCAGAGTAATGTACTTATTATAAAGCAATAATAACAGAACATACATACAACACACCCATAGTCATCTAGGCACTCAAATGTCCTAACCTCAAAAGTTAAATATTTATTAACTGCTTAACCATGTGTCAGAAATTGTACCTGCTGGGTATGGAAAATAGGGAAAAGGTATCCTCACAAAGCTTACCACCTGGTGAGATCAGGTACCTAACAAAATGTGGTAAATGCTACGGGATGCTAAAGGAAAAGCAATTTACAGAAAAAGAAGGTTTCTCAATGGAAGTGTCATCTAGTCTAAGGTATAAAAGATTGGGGGTGGGGATAGTTTGGAAAACGGAATTGTCTAAGCTAAAGAAACATGTTTAAATACCCAAGGGAAAGGGAGAAAGAGAAAAGCACTAGTGGACTAAGACCTGGGCCTGGACTCAAGAAGTGGTGGGCTGGCAAGTCAGAAGTAGGTGGATTCAGAGGGACGCTGGACTAGACAGGTTGGTCAATTAGACCTTCTAACCTTACTAAAGAAGGACAGTGCAAAATGCAAGTACCACGAAGAAGAGTAGAAGACAAAGATGTTAGTGAAGTAGACGCTGGGGTTTTTAAGTTTACAGGCCAGAAGAAATCAGTGTTACTACTATCCGAAGATGATTTAAGATGCCACACTCCAAAGAAAGAAAAGAGGAGGAGCTGAAGGAAATGACAAGAAAAAGAGAAGGAGAGAGGCACCAAGCAGAAGCAGCCAAAGTGGCAATGAGAATACAGCAGCAGCCCCAGGCAGCAAGAAGGGACTGTAAGGGCTGGACAGAAACAAACTCTCTCCTCAGCCTCAGGACAAACATTAAAGTCTCACTACTCAGGCCCTTGGCATGCTGGCATCTTGGGGGCATCTCAAGCTTCACTGCATCACCAATATAGTTATAGAATCCACAAGTAGGTGATAGGATCATTTATTTGGATCCAGTGGCAACTTAAGTCACAATATAGGAATTTAACGTTTAAGCCAGCATTTGTTCAGATAAGTCTTTAGTAGAAGCTACCTGCATAACAGACCCACTGTATACTGCATAAGATTTCTTGAGTATTTACAAAAGTCTTTGAGGCAAAAATGAGACTTTTTTTATGTTATTCATATAATGGAAAACATACCTAAAGTACTCACTATGGTTTGGCCACTGTTCTAAATGATTTACAAATTCATTCATTTAGTTGCTACAAGAGACCTATGTGATGTAGACACTATTATCACCACCTTGCAAATGGATAAACTAAGGCACAATTCATGCTATTCAGAGATCTGCAGTATACTAAGTAGACCTAAGTGAAAACAGAGATTTTCCCCCCAAAATTCAACCACTTTTTATTGAAACATAATTAATGTATAAACGTATTAGTTTCAGGTATAAACCACAATCATTCAATACATGTATATGCTGCAAAATAATCAATGTTTAGTTAACAGCCATTAACTGCACAGTTAACAAATTTTTCTTATGACAAGAACTTTTAAGATCAATTCTTTAGCAACTTTCAAATATTACAGTATTACTGATTATAGTCACATTGCTGAACATTTACCCCCATGACTTATTTCATAAATAGAAGTTTGTATCTTTTGACCCCATTCACACACTTCATTACTCCCTGCCTGTGGTAACCATCTATCTGTATCTGAGGGCTTTTTGTCTTTTTTTTTTTTTTTTTTAAGATTTCACACATAAGCAAGATTATGCAATTATTTGTCTTTGTCTGACTTATTCCACTTAGCGTGATGCCCACAAAGCCCATCCATGTTGTCATAAATGACAGGATCTCCTTCCTCTTTATGCCTCTATATCCCCTTATATGTGTGTGTGTGCACAAGCACATCTGTATCTATATTACATATACACATATGTGTGTGCATTTGTATATACATTTACACATACACACAAATTTTTCTTTATCCATTCATTCTTCAATGGACACCTGGGTTGCTTCCATGTCTTGGCTACCGTAAATAATGCTGCAATGAACATGGGGGTGCAGCTATCTTTCTGAGTATTTTTATTTCCTTTGTATAAGTACCCAGAAATGGAACTGTTAGATCATATGGTAGTTCTTTTTTTAATTTTTTTATTTTTGAGGAACCTCTATACTGTCTTCCTTAGCAGCTACACCAATTTATGTTTCTACCAAGAGTGCACATATCTTGGCCAGCACTTGTTATTTTCTTAATTTTTGGTAAATAGCCATTCTAAAGGTGTGGGTGATATTTCAATGTGGTTTTGATTTGCATTTCCCTGGTGATTAGTGGTGAGCACCTGTTCATGCACCTATTGGCCATCTGTATGTTTTCTTGGAAAAGTGTTTATTTACATCTTCGGCCATTTTTTTATTTTTTTATTTTTTTTAAGATTTTGTTTATTTATTTGACAGAGACAGCCAGCGAGAGAGGGAACACAAGCAGGGGGAGTGGGAGAGGAAGAAGCAGGCTCACAGCGGAGGAGCCTGATGTGGGGCTCGATCCCGTAACGCCAGGACCACGCCCTGAGCCGAAGGCAGACGCTTAACCGCTGTGCCACCCAGGCGCCCCCATCTTTGGCCATTTTTAAATCAGTTTCTTCTTCTTCTTCTTCTTCTTTTTTTTTTTGCTACTGAGCTGTAGGAGTTCTTTATGTATGTTGGATATTAACTCCTTACCAGTTATGTGATTTGCAAGTATTTCCTCCATGCAGTAGGTTCCTTTTCATTCTGTTGGTTTCTTTTGCTGTACATTATTTTTGCTCTTTTTACTTTTGCTTTTGATGGCAAATAAAAAATGACTGCCAATCATTGCCAATGTTAAGGAGCTTAATGCCTATGTTTCCTTCTAGGAGTTTTTGTTCTTTAATCCATTTTGAGTTAATTTCTATGTAGAGCATAAGATGGTCCAGTTTCATTCCTTTTTTTCCCCAGTTAGTCAGTCAGTCAATTATTTGAGAGAGAGGAGGAGAGAGCACGCACACGTGAGCGGGGGAAGGGGCAGAGGGAGAGAGAGAATCCCAAGCAGACTCTGCACTGAGCTTGGAGCTGACGCAGGGCTCAATCTCCTGACCCTGAGATCATGACCTGAGCTGGAATCAAGAGTGAGATGCTTAACCAACTGAGCCACCGAGGTGTCCCAGTTTTATTCTTTTAAATGTGGTTGTTCAGTTTTCCCAACACCATTTAATGATGAGACTGTCCCTTCCCCATTCCTTTTTTTTTTTTTTTTTTTAAGATTTTATTTGAGACAGAAAGTGCACGAACGGGAGAGGAGCAGAGGGAGAAGCAGACTCCCCGCTGAGCATGGAGCCCAACGTGGGGCTCGATCCTAGGACCCCGAGATCATGACCTGAGTTGAAATCAAGAGTCGGATGCTTAATCAACTGAGCCACCCAGGCGCCCCTCTCTTCCCCATTCTATACTCTTGGCTCCTTTGTCAGAAATTAATTGACCATATATGCATGGGTTTATTTCTGGGCTCTCTATTTTGTATAATTGACCTATGTGTCTGTTTTTATGTCAAGAACATACTTTTACTTACTACTGCAGCTTTATACATAGTTTGAAATCAGGGAGCATGATGCCTCCAGCTTTGCTCTTCTTTCTAAAGATTGCTTTGGCTATTTGAAATCTACTGTAGTAGCACACAATTTTTAGAATTGTTGGTTCTATTTCTGTCTCCCATCCAAGTACTAACCAGGCCCGACCCTGCTTAGCTTCCAAGATCAGACGAGATCGGGCGCACTCAGGGTGGTATGGCCAGACTGGTTCTATTTCTGTGAAAAATGCCATTGCAATTTTGATAGGGACTACACTGAAGCTCTAGGTTGCTTTCGATAGTATGAACATTTAATGGGAAAACTGAAATTCTTATGTGACTAAGAGAACAAGAAAATATTGCCAGTAAAACACTGAGTTACGTTTTTTTTTTTTGGTAATAAGAATATTTATTGAATACATACTATACGTGTTATGTACTGTATTAAACACTTTACAGTAATATCTTATTTAATTCTAAGAACCCTGAAATTGGTTCTACAATAATCCCATTTCAGCTTGGGAGAAGTAGATAACATGCTTCATTGTTACACATATGGTATTTGTAAAGGTAAGAGTCAAATCAGACAGTCTACTTACCTCTAAACCTCATTCCATTAATCTGTAACAGATAAAATTACTAGGAATTCTTATACAAATACAGCTATCAGCAATGTGCACATACTGTATTAGACCTTGCAGATGGCTGTCAAGGAAAATGAAAAGAAAAAACAAAACCACAGAGTACTCCTATCTCTCTCAATGAAAGACTAGAGATTTCTGTGAATCACCATAGTTTAAGGCCATATGCGTATCATGAAGATGCTCTGATGATTCATTCACTGAACAGTGGCAGTACAGCCTATGCATTAGGTACCATCCA
Organism: Ailuropoda melanoleuca; assembly: GCF_002007445.2. Classification (NCBI taxonomy): domain Eukaryota; kingdom Metazoa; phylum Chordata; class Mammalia; order Carnivora; family Ursidae; genus Ailuropoda; species Ailuropoda melanoleuca. The sequence goes on from NC_048229.1 coordinate 8,646,445, forward strand.
AAGCACTACTAGAAATTTAAACACACAGATGGCCAGGCCTATCTTTTACTAGCCATGTGATTCTGAGCAAATTATTTGTCTTTACCTCAGTCTCCTAATATACACACTAGAAATAATAATAGAGCCCACTTCAAAGGGATGTTAGACAATAAAAGACTTATCACATAAGCACTGAGGACAGTATAGGTCATGTAGGAAATATTCGATATGTGTAAACTACTAACATTATTTTACCCTAAGAGAAGTATAAAGCTCGCCCTCAAACATTTTTAATACCATTTCCTTGTTTTCCAGTACTCATTTATGGACCAGAAAGTTACTTGTAAGAGACTTAATAATACATTCAATTATTCACGCTCCCAATAGTAATAAGATTAGAATGCCTGAAGAGGTAGAGTTCTAATCCTACAACTACCCGGACTTTGTCAAGTGTTAAAGAAGTTTTATAGAAAGTTGTGAACTGATAATATGAAACCAAAACGTTTTCTACTAAATTAAGTTATAAGCTTTTTAAAAATACACTACCTCTATTGGCACCTGGGTGGCTCAGTCAGTTAAGCACCTGACTCTTAATTTCAGCTCAGGTCATGATTTCAGGGTTTTAAGACTGAGCCCTGTGCTGGGCTCTGCACTGTGCATGGAAGCTGCTTTAAGACTCTCTCCCCCTCTACAGACTGCCCCTTCTCTCTCCACCTTAAAAAAACAAAGCAAAACAAAACAAAAAGACTAATTCTAATTGAGACAACGTGTTACTGACATAAGAAGAGACATACAGATGTATGGAGGAAAATTCAGAGTCCAGTAATGGAATTTCCACATGAGTGCAAAGATTATTCAATTATCTTTTTTTTTATTTTATTTACTTATTTTAGAGAGAGAGAGAGCGAGCAAGCACAAGCAGGGGGAAAAGGCAGAGCGAGAATCCCAAGCAGACTCCACGCTGAGTGCGGAGCCCGACACAGGGCTTGATCCTATGGCCCTGAGTCACCACACGAACCGAAACCAAGAACCTGACAACCACCAACTGAGACACCCAGGCACCCCCAATTCAGCATCTTTTAAAGAGAAGGTGCTGGGACAAGTAAGAGCAACAAGCGAAAGAATAAATCTGGAAACCTACCTCACACCATATAAAACAATTACTCAAAATGGATCACAGCTCTAAATGACACTCTTAGAAGAAAATAAGACTAAATCTTTATGACTATGGATTAAGCAATGGTTTCTGAGATATGACACCAAAAGCACAAGGAACAAAAGAAAAAAAGAGATAAAGTGACTTCAATAAAATAAAAAATTTTTGTCCTTTAAGGGTCAACATCCAGAAAGTGAAGAGACAACCAACTGAATGGTAGAAAAAAATTGCAAACCATGAATCTCATGTGAGACTTGTACACAGAATACATAAAGAACTCAGTAAGACAACTCAGATTTTAAAATGGACAAAGGATCTGAACAGACCTTTCTCTAAAAGATTTACAAATGGCCAATGATTACAAATGGCCAATGAAGACATAAAAACTTGCTCAACATCGTTAGCCAATAGAGAAATGCAAATCAAAACCACAGTGAGATACCACAAGGATGACTCTAATAAAACAGACGATAACCAATGTTGGCAAGGGTGTATGTGGAGAAACAGAAATCCTTATATGCTGGTGGTGGAAATACACAATACTGTAGTTCCTTTGGCAAACAGTCTGGAAGTTTTCCTCAAAAGGTTAAAGACAGAGTTACCAGAGGACCCAGAAATTCTACTCTTACGTATATACGCCCAAGAGAAATGAACATATACGTCCACAACAAAAACTACGCTAATGTTCACAGCGGCACTATTCATAATAGTCAAAAAGTGGGAATAACTCAAAGAGACATCAACTGATGGATAAATAAAATGTGGTCTATTCATAAAATGGAGTATTATCAAAAAGCAATGAAGTACTGGGGCCCCTGGGTGATGAAGTTGGTTAGGTGACCAACCCTTGGTTTCAACTCAGGTCCTGATCTCAGAGTTGTGGAATCAAGCCCCACCATTGGGCTCCCTGCTCAGCAGGGAGTCTGCTTGAGATTCTCTCCCTCTCCCCCGTCCCTCCCCCTGCTCATACACACTCACTCTCTTAATAAAAAAAAATCTTAAAAAAAAGCAATGATAGATGCTCCAACATGGATGAACTTTGAAAATATTACGCCAAGTGAAAGAAGCCAGACACAAAAGGTCTCATATCATAGGATTCCATTTATATGAAATGTCCAGAACAGGCAACTGTATAGAAAAGGAAAGTAGACTGTTTAGGAGCTAGGGAAAGGGGTGGGGGGGAGGTGTTGGAAAGCAAAAGTGACTGCTAAGGTGTATGGGGTTTCTTTGGGGGGGGGGGAGAAAATGTTCTAAAATTGTGGTAATGGTTGTACAATTCTATAAATATACTAAAAGCCACTGAACTGTACACTTTGTATGGCTAAATTGTATGATATGTAAATTATATCTCAATAAGACTGTTATAAGAAAGATACTAACTCCCATGCTTCAAAGTAAAAATTTTTCTTTCCTTCATAACATAATAAATTCAATGTAGTAGAAGGGACTGAACGCTTGACTGTAAAAAGTAATGCTGAGAAAATAAAAGGAAGTACGCAATATAGCACGAGCTCATTTACATCATATGGAAGATGAAGCAAAATAATATCACCTATTCTTTAGGAATCTATTCAGATGCAGCATAAAGAATTGCTCAGGAAAGAAACCCTTCCCTCTGGCAGGAGGGTGCAGCTGAGGAGACTAAGTACACAGGAGGGCTTTAACTGTGTTGGTGTGCATGACATATTAAGCTGGATATCTAGGCATTCAGCCATAATTCTCCGTATCGTGTCCATGGATTAGCTATGGCTTAAAAATTAAAATTTAAATTCACAACCACTAACCACATTAAAGCTGAATAAACTGTGTTAAAATGAAATGTAATATTCTGAATGGTGTCAATAAATATGAAGCTATCATCAAACAATTATTTTTAGGAAGCTAACGCAGACTAGGAAAAGGCTGCCTTTTGCCTTCGACTGATTGATCTCTTAAGTCAGATGTTTTTTCCAAAGGCTGATAATCAGATCTTTTCCTCTAAGAAGCTAAGTTTCAGGATGACTTCCTGAGTTGGTCCCAAAATGACTTGATATACAAAGTGTATTATAGTAAACATTGTGCGAAAGAATGCAATGTTCGTCCAGAAGAGATTAGAGTATGTTCAGCAAGTTTTAAGACAGAGAAATGGTATGAGACCAATTTCTATCACGATACGTTTGTGTACAAAGTGTAAATCTGCAACTACCTCAGAACACCAGGGTCCATTACATCTTCCACTAGCCCCATCAGATAATTAATGCCTTGGCTTTGCTCTACTTTTCACTGAATAATCAAATGGCATCAAATAATAACTTACGTTATGACTGGCTTCGAATGTCAAAATTTTATTCTCTTTCATTTGATATCTGTATAGTTCTCAAAGCTCCTGATTTTAGTTGCCTACTTGAAAGCACAGGCAGGGGAACCTGGGTGGCTCAGTCGGTTAAGCGACTGACTCTTGATTCGGCTCACGTCATGATCTCAGGGTTATGAGATCGAGTCCTGTGTCAGGCTCTGCATTCAGCCCAGAGTCTGCTCAAGATTCTCTCTCTCCCTCTCCCTTTATCCCTCCACCCCGCCCCCAAGTTCACTCTCCCTCTAAAAATAAGAAAATAAATAATTAATTTAAAAGCATAGGCAAAGACAACTTAATGTTTAGCTTTCTAAATACACGGTTCAATGTTTCTGCGTATGCATATAGTCCATTTTTGTAAATGAAGGAAATTCTAATTCATTAATCAATAACAACACTTACCCTAAAATCATTCTTAAACTTCTTTAAGTCATCAATCTGTTTTCTATGTTCAGAAACAACTGGTGATATACCTGTAAAATTATGCACTGTTAAATATAAATCTATTGTAAATCTTTAACTTAAAATTCTTTTAGGATGAGATACTGGAAATGAAAATAATTCAATATATTAATTACAGATTTTGACCTCTGTCAAATTATGCATTTAAATGTACACAATCCTAAGAAAAAGCGTTGACCAAAAACAATCTATACTGGGCATGAGTTTAGACATCTCTTTCCTCTTTCCACAACTACACTGAAAGACCTTTTAAAGCTCTAACCTTTATTTTCAGTCTTTGAGAAGCTAGGTGATGTCTCACTGGGCTTCATATTTTCTTTATTCCCTGCAGGAGAGTTCTGCCGCTGATCTTGAAGCCTGGAATCCTTAGCTAAAAAAATACATATTTAAAATAATAATAATAAGATGGGAAAACATTCAACAATTTTTATTTCCTATAGTTTTTGGGAAAAAAATTTCTATTTAACCAGAGCTTTTCTCCTTCGCAGACAAATGAAACAGCAACAACTTTATTTATATTGATATTTACTACCTAGGAATGCTAACCCTTGTAAAAACAGACATTCAGTAACAACACAGATGAAATTAGTAGTATTAAACAACTAACTAAATTTACATAAAATTTTAAATATATACTCAAATACATACCTATGAATAAACATAGCATTTTTCATATAATTAGTGTTAAACTTTAACTTCACGAATGACATGGAGCTGGAAGCCCTTTCTTACATACCCTCAATAGATGGGGTAACAGCTCTGTTGGATGCAGGACTGGCAGGCGTAGGAGATGCAGCTGGAACAGGCATAGCAACCGCTTCGGCTGGAATAACACCAGCTTGCGGGGAAGCAAGAACTGGCCCACCAGCAGTATTTCCAATACTGTTCTGTCTGGGAGACCTGGGTCTGTGAGTTTTAGGGGATAATCTTGGAACTACAAGAAAGAGAAAAGTTATCCATTACATTCTCAGCCCAAATGTCATGTTCTCAGAGAGGCTTCTTAGAAAATCTAGATAAAATGGTCCTAGTCAACCACCACCCCAATTACTCTTTATCGCATCACCCTGTTTTCTTTTCAAAAGTCTTAGGGAATAGTGGTGGTGACTGTAAACACAAATACCTGAAGAACGAGAGCAATTACTATTATCTAAGTACAACTGTAGTTTTTCCTTGTAACTAAACATTAGGAAAAGATTGATTAGATCAATTCTAAAAGGCAGTACTTTAAATGAAATTAGAAACCGGATTTTAAGAGAGGATAAACCCCACTTTTTAAGATGAAGACAGAAACATTCTCCACTAAGAAGTGAGATGTTTCCTTAATAGTGGGGTGGCAGATCCCAAAGAAAAAGGCTTATTTGTGCCTCCCTTAAATAATAAACTCAAACACGAGGTTGCAGCCAATCCTGTACTAGCCACCTCATCGGGCACTTTACAATAACTAAGGAAATCGGGGAACCAATTTAGCCAAAAGCAGAAGGTAATCCACCAGGGTTCCTGTTCCACCTGACCTCAAGTAAACAACTAATAGGTTTCCTATCCCATTATAAACCTATTTGTAGAACTCAGATTCAAAGGTTTAGAGAAAATGGTTCCATTTGCTTCAATTTAGTCATTTTTTACTTTAAGTCACAGGATCACAGAAGGAAACTATCTGACAACTGTCATTTTTCTAATTAGTATAAAAAACAAACCTATAACACTATCCTGAATGTATTTCAAATAACAGTTTTTATTGTTTCAATTCTGTAATTATGTTGTTACTCTCAAAATTCACTGCCAGATTCTCTGAGTAATGTCAAATGATGAATGGTACAACTGAAGAAATAAAGATTTTTAGAAATTCTATTTTCTTGTTAAGTGAATTATTTCCTTCTAATAATATCTAATTTCTAATTAGATTATGTTAATAAAATATCTAATATCTAATTTCTTTTGGTCTTCCTTGAAAACCAAAGAAGAAAACAGAACATACAAAGGAATTTACCATAAAATTATACATACGTGATGCTGAGCAATGTGTATCGACTAAATTTAACAGAGCTGGGTATATTTTGTTTAAGCTTAAAGATCTTTTTTCTTTTAAAAATTCTATGTGCTGATTAAGACAGATTATGACTAAAAAACCACAATCACTGTATGTTCCAACTCTCCACAGTTATCATGGAAGCAAAACATTAAGTAGCAAAAGCAGTTTTGGACTAAGCTTACAGTTACTCTTTTTATATATCCTTTATACTTTTATAGCTGCTGTCAGCACATTCCTCAGGCTAATCACAGATAAAACTTGGGCCCGTCATGTATGTTTGATATTCCTTTTAAGGGAAATACAATCAGGAATTAGTGCCATATACAGATGCTATAGAAATACACAGCACTGTAAGCCCAAAATAAATGTTTGTGGAATGAATCCACGGACAAAATTGCTAAGACGACAGGAAATATGGTCTGTCCAAACGATGTTACACACTGTATTTGTTTTATATTTGAGTGGTACTTTAAAAAACTATGAAGTAGATTCCTAACTTACGAATCTCATATGAATCTTATCACAAGTCCATAAAGTAGAACAGGCAAAAATTACTCTAATCCATTGAGAAAACTGAAATTCTGAACAATCACATGGTTTGCTCTAACATATGGTGAATATGTGGTGGAAGCTAGAATAAAAATACAGGTTTCCCAATCCCTGGCTACTCCACTAATTTTAATATATACACTTACGATTCCTCACACAGAGCTCGAGCTCAGCCCTTTTTACATGCAGCAGAGTTACAAAATGAACACTGTCATTATGCTCCAAGCCAAGTGTTACCTACCCCCGCTGACCACCGATGACCATGTGCCCCCCGCAGGACTAGTTCTTGCTGCTGGAGGAGCAGCTGCTTCACTTGGTGGGGTATGGGATACAAATTCTAGGCCACTGGAAATGGAACCCCTCCCAGCAGAAACTCTGTGATTTCGAGGGTGTCGCTGGGCCTTTGGGGACATCCTTGGAGGCCCTAAGAAAGGAACAGTGAACATCACATAAATGCTACAAGGTCCATCAGTACAACTTTTCTGCTAAATACATATACCCTATTCACACATACACACACTCGCTCGATCTCGCGTTTCTCCTTGGTTATAAAAAAGAACAAAAACAAAAAACTGTATTTTGGGGCATATTCTTTCAGAATTATTTTGTGGAATGCCACAAGGTTTTGTAAATAAATTTAATATTATTTCCCTGTGTTTTAAAGAAAGGGAGGGATGAAGTTGGTGTTAAGAAATTAAACAGATGTGTAACTCTTCAAAGATTTTTATTCATTTGTTTACTCTATATCCATTACTGTGGGAATATAAAAATATAATAAAATGTTAATAGAACTTACAGTTACATGATAGGATGAGTCTTATTTTACCATATACTTTTAGCTTTTTCCCCTCAAACTTTCTGTATTATTTCCAAAATTAGAAAAAAAGATTTTGGAAAAAAAAAGAAAAGACTATTAATCCCTATATACTTTTATACTATTGAAACATGGCGATAAATTTTACAACCCATGCCTTAAAACAGTCTTCACCTGTAAGCAGTTTATCAGACTGAACAGGCTATGAGCTGAAAATTCTACTGTTAAGGCATGACTTGAAAGACTAAAATAACTGGCATTTGTAGAAGAAATTTGTACTATATCAACTGTCAAAAATTCCCAATCATTAATTGTCACCCCATTAGTGACTTCTATTTCTAAAGAACTCTACTCTGCATTTGAACAAAACAATCAGGTGAAATTAGTGGACAGAATGGCTCTCAGTAGAAAAGCCAGACAGTGCTAATACTCAGCAAAACTCATCCCTAATGTCAAAGCCAAGGGTCCTCACCCTCACCTTCCTGTCAAAATCTTAAGATTGTCAAATAAATTTGTACCCTCAGGAGGAATTTAATCATGGACACAATCTTAAAAAGAAATGCTAACGTTATGTATTATAGTTTTCAACTGGAGAGGTGATTTATATAAAAAAAAAATAACTTAAGAATTAGGTATATGCACAACACATAAACTTTTTACATCCATTTAGAGAAAAAGACCAAGAAAGCTGGTTGGTATAGCTCAATGAAATCAAACTCTAACTTGAAAAAAAAAAAATTTATTCTTTTTGGTAATACATAAAATACAAAGTACTCTCCCATATTAAACAAAGAAAACCACTATATTCAATAGTTCTATGTTTGAAGTTCACACTTGAAAAATGTTTCGGTGTCACCTAACTACATGACTGGAAAACATTTTAATTCAGATTATTTAAAAAAAAACTGGATAATGTAGCAGCTCTGAATACGTGGAAGGTCTACTTCCACGTGAACAGTCCCTCCGTAAGCAGTCTACAACTTAACTGTAGTAAAGATGTTCATACTCACTAATGAGTCCTATTTTACTCAAACAATGTACCATAATAAATAGCACAACAGATTTTAACTTTTCATTTAGTGGCCACCATTACAAGCACTTTCTAGCAAGGAAGCTGCCTTGAAAATCAGTGCAACATGCTGTTCAATGTTAGCCACGTTAGTCAGGATCACATGACCTCCCCCTCCTGCCTGTATGGCAATAATTTACTAAAAAGCAGCCAACATAGTTTTCTCCACTTTATGCCAGAAAACTGTATTAGTCTCAGCATAAGTTCTATCAACTACAGTTTTAATGAACAAATCAGATTAAAATATTAACACAAATACCCTGAAAGAGTATCAAAAGTACTTATCATTCAGAAAATAGGTTTTTAACATATGCACTGCATTTATATTAAACCGTGACCTTTCTACAATACCTCCATGTATTTGATATGTAGCAATGGTGGACTTAGCACCAAACATTGCATGAGAATGACAGGATTTTTTTTTTTGACAAGGGCAAATGGTTTTTACTAACAATGTTTTAGCTTAGATCAAGGACTTCTTCCAGATTAGACTTTCACTAGAAAATATTACAAAGCTAATTTTCTTGAATACCCCAAACCTAAAACCAATCTCTGTATTAAAATCTAAGAGCAGACACAAAAAGTTAACTATATGGAATGTCCCTTATAAAAAGGACCCCTAAATCACCATTACTGCCTATGGCCAACAGGTAGGTTCACTAGTACCTTGGCCAAGGAGCTATAAAATGATAGGTTCTACAGTAAGCCCAACGCTGGGTGAATAAAGTTCATTGTTTTTCATTAACTACTGTTTATACTGTATATTGAGAGGGACAAAAATCTGGGGCAGACCTTCTGGGGCTGTAAAGGAGCATCATTATCACCAGACAGAGATAAACCCCCATTCTTATAATCCAGGATAGTTCATAGCTTTACACGGCATTTATCAAATTTCTAATGAACAAAAGGTTAATAGAAGTAGTTTTAATAAACTAAAGTTAAAACACGGAAATTATAGGTTATTAAATAATGAAGAGGAAACTATTTTGTAATTATAAACTCACATAGGAGTTAAACAAAGACAAACAAAAACATGAACAAATTGTGGTATTGTACCTTCTGAAGACATGCGTTTAGGCATAGTAGAGACAGGAGCTGGAGAACCATGAGCAGAGGGGTGAGACGGGGGTCTGGATGGCCGCGAGGGGGGCCTGGAGGGCGGCCGTGTAGGGGTGGCTGCCCGAGGTGGAAGAGAGTTGGGACCTGACTGGTAGCGAGAAGGTGGGCGAGAGGAAGGAGATGGGCAAGGCGATGGCCAGGGAACACCTGACAGAACAAATGATATGAAGGAAAGTATAAAAACTAAAGAAAAAAATGAGGGAAAAAAGTAAACAGAAAAAAAAGTAAAATGACAAAAATGATTTCTTGTACATTTTAACCCTTTGAGGACAGTCATTTGATTTGTGATTAAGTTTTAGCATAACTTAACTGACATAAATTCACATTTTACTTTAACCTCCTTAAAATTAAGTCTGTTTAAATGAACACACGTTCCCAAAGGGTTAATTAGGATCTACACATACTATTGAAGAAGACAGTTAAGACTTTCCTATTAATCCTGCTTCTGTAACTGTTTCTCAATAACCAATTATTAAAAGGAGTATAATATAAACTAGATAATTTCACACAATAAATCACGAAACTCAGGAATAAGATTACTTACTATACTAGTTCTAGCTTTTGAAATATGAGAATAAGCAGCAGCTATTATATCCCATTAAAAATGCTGGTTTTTATATAACCATCTGTGATTTTCATCTAGTTTGCACTTGAAGGTAAAATTTAGTTTGAAATCTCATTAAGCAAGTCCACTTAGTAGAAATAAAACATTACTTCTATTCTTTATAGAGTCACAGGAGTGACAAAGGTTAAGATCCATTGCCTTTTCAAATAACATTTTAATCTTATCAAATTAGAAAAAGTGGGGGGACCTGCTAAATAATTTATGCAGTTAAACACTTATTTAAGTGACTGCTTAATAAACAGTGCAACTATAGAGCAGTCATCACCAAATAAACTGACTTTGATGGATATGCACAGGTCAAGATACAGCTAATGTGTAACTTTACATATCACTTACCTTAATCTTAGGAAAGAAACAGTCCAGGTCTCCTCTCCACAGGGTTCCACACACTTGAGTATCATACATTTCCTAGCCCCCTTCAGGTTTTTTACTTGAAAAATTCTGTTCATGAACTAAAATTCTTTACTCAGTGAGCAAAGACATTTCACCCCCAATACTAAGTACAGAAAATACTCAAGAGTGTTTATTTGGAGAGGAATTCTGGAGAAAGACTCAACAGAAACAACTGAAATTGGAAACTTAGTGTTCTCTACTTTTCTAACTTTCTGAACCTAAATATCTTGAACCGAATGTCCATTTTGTTCCCTAGGTTAGGAACACAGTACCACTATGATATTTCCATATTGCCTATAGTACTGCAGTCCAGTATCCCTGACTCATATGAAAGATCCATGACCGATGAGCTATATTCGATCTTGGACTTAGAGGTAGAGCAGAAAAGTATCTTCCTATTAAAGATGCAAGTCTCTTTCACTGTACTTATGGTAAACTGCAATATCCACCCTTCAACTAAGAGTTGTTTTTATTGTTTTTTAAGCACACTTCTTTCCTCATCTTCACTTGACTCTTGGCCATGTCTTGTATAGCAAGTTACCTCGAAATCCTTTCTTGAAGTAAGAATATAAATGTGCAAATGGTTAATGAAAATTAATCTATATTAGCCACTGAGTGTTTCACACAGACTAGGATTTTCCATATAAACTATGTTTAAGTAATTTTATCATCCAGAGTTTTTAAAATTGAGAACCTACCCAAAGTTTCCAATTTCGTTATATGTGGAGTGTTTTTTTGGCCAAGTGAACTGTCTTTGGTTAAATTTAGCACTTTATCTTAATACATGAGTATTTCACCACACTAAATACCATATATGCCAATGACTTACACTAATTTTACTAATTTGATATCCACAAAGGCAAATTTTAAATAGATTTGAAGTAAAAGCTACTCCACAGAAATCACTGAAGGTGTGCATGCTCTTACCAATTATGTTAAACTTAAATATTCAGAAAACTATTTATTTGATCAAGGACATTGACAAATTTGGTCAAAATACTTGCCTCCATTAACTACTCTTTGGTCTGAACCAGAATTCGGGTTGAAATCTGAAGTGTGAGAGGTGGATCTTGGCGGCATGGAGCCCGATCCAGGCTGGCCCATACGCGGTGAATTCTGTCTCCCACTTCCCCAGGATATGACTTCTCTATTTCTTTGTCCAGGAGGAATATATTTATTTTCCCTGAAAATAAGAGATCCTCTAAATCATTTTATCCTAAGAGATACCAGGCCAATGAAACAAATCCAAAAGTAATTTAGGCAGAAGTGAAGGCTTGTTATAAAAAGGTTAAACACTAAACCAAAATGTCTCACTCCCAAACACCCGTAATTATTCCATGTTACCCTGAGGTCTAGCCTCTGGCCTTTTCTTTCTCTCAGATTCTCCTCCTAAGCAAAAGTTTAACAGATTTGTGTTCATTCTCATCCTACTTCGCCTCTAAATGGCTGAGTCTATCAAATATGGCCTGTTTTCTTGAAACTTTCTTTGTCCTTGGCTTTCTCTACTTTGTTTTCTCTTGGATCGCTTCTCTTTGTGGCTATTCGTTGGTTTTTTTTTTCATTCAATATCAGCAATGCTGACACATCCTAAATCCACACTGCCAGTCCCACAGTCTCAACATCTCCCACTGAACAACACTTTAATTCAAACCATCAGACTCTAAGCTATGTCTTCAAGAAAGAATTTATATCTTACTCTTCCAGGTATGTAGATGTTTCTCAACACATTTACGAATAAATGAATCAAAGACCTGCAAGCCCCTCAAATGCGATAAATTTAACAAAGGGCTCACTCTATCTCCCCTCAAATTTGCTCTGTTTTCTAACTCCATTATCAGTACAAATATCAATCAACTTAGTTATTGAATAAACCTCAGGCTCACCCATGGTTTTTCTAACCTTTCTCTCACCAGCCCTGGCCTAGATGGTTACCAAGTTCTCACACTTGAACAATTTCAATACACTAACTGGTCTCCTTGTTTCAGCCAATTCTCAGATGTCCTAGAGTTCGTTCACACCATCCTCTGCCTACAGGGTGCTCTTTAACAGGACACAAACCCTTCACTACCTCGGTTTCTATCACCGGCTGCCACCACTGCACCCTCAACATCACCCTTTATTCCAGATGTATGAAACAACCAGCCTTATCCTCGGTTGGCCAGGTTCTTTCACGTGTCTTTTCATCATGCAAGGAATGCCTCTTACTTCTCTTTTGGGCAGCAGACAGGGCTACTATCCTATCATAAAATGTCACCTCGTTTGTGAAGTGTTCTCTGACCTCACTGGTTACATGCTAGTTCTTTCTCACTCTGGACACACCTCTAATCTAGCAAATCCTAGTGAACTGCTATTATGTTCTGTGCACCATTCCCCCATCTGATCACTCTTCTTTAAGTAGCTCTTCCAAACCTGGGCTCGCTCATCACTGTACTTCCAACGCTTGGCTTCATAGAGCTGATGCTCAAACAATACTTTCCAAAATTACTATAATCTTTTCTCTAATAAAACCAATTCCACTTGCATTCTCTATCTAAGCTACATTAAAGGAAGATGAAATATAATAATAATAATACACCTTCTCACACAGACCTTGAGTTGTGTATCCAAAATACTGCATCATGATTTCCTTTAAATACCTAGTGTTTATGCTGTGGCCCTCACGTTCACTGGAATTTCTCTGAACGGCTGTGTATTTTTCTTCTTCACTCCTATCATCATTTTCCAGGGCCACCCGGGCTTTGTACTGAGCACTTGATTCAATTTCTTCTGCTAACTGGTTTGCCCTTGCTTCTCGTTTTAAGAATTCTTCTGAGTTATCCCTTTCTAAGGGTACCCTGAAACACGAGGGAAAAAAAAAAAGGAAATTTAAAGTCACGGTTTATATATCTGTTCCAATCAACTATTAAGAGAATTGAGAGAGTTTGAAGGACTGATAAAAATATAAAATTACAGTGATCTACTCATGTATAAACCAAATTAGAAATTTTTTTTGTTTCACTTTTCCCTAGAGGAATATAACATTTCCTAAACTGGTTAAATTGACTATTCTCCCATAACACCTACACTTGCAAACTGAAAGTTTTTACAATGTAAAAAAACAAAACAAAACAAAACAAAAAAAACCAAAACCAAAATCTATCTAGAACATAAAATTAGAATATAGGTAAACTAAGCTACATTTACCCCGTTTTAATGAGAATTTATCAGCTTAAGTAGTAACAGGATTAATTCTTTCACACAATTGTTTAACTTAAAATCTGACAGAGGGGAGGGGCGCCTGGGTGGCACAGCGGCGTCTGCCTTCGGCTCAGGGCGTGATCCCGGCGTTATGGGATCGAGCCCCACATCAGGCTCCTCCACTATGAGCCTGCTTCTTCCTCTCCCACTTCCCCTGCTTGTGTTCCCTCTCTCGCTGGCTGTCTCTGTCTCTGTCAAATAAATAAAAAATAAAATCTTTAAAAAAAAAAAAAATCTGACAGAGGGGCACCTGAATGGCTCAGTTGGTTAAGCATCCAACTCTTGATTTCAGTTCAGGTCATGATCTCAGGGTTGTGAGATCAAGCACTGTGTCATGCTCCACACTGGGCATGGAGCCCGCTTAAGATTCCCTCTCTCCCTGTCACTCTGGCCCCGCCCCCTCCCCCTCTTAAAGTAAAATAAAAAAAAAATCCAACAGAAAAATTTATTCAATATCCTAATGTAAGTCGATGAAAATCAAAGACAAATGTACTAAATACAAGCGAATTTTTTAAACTTACGTATATGAAGATAAACTGCTATCATATGTAGACACTACACCATAATTTTCTTCATTATATCGAAACATATCATTGGGATCCCATCCATTAGACTAGAAGAAAATAAAGTTAATTTTTCAAAATGACAAAGTATTTGTGTTCTTTAATTCAAGTACAATCAATATCTTACATTGACAGTATCTATCATCTGTAATAGCAAAATCCAGCCACAATAGTTAACCACTATTAACTTCTCGGGCATAATTCCAGACGCACTCTATGGATTCATTAAGAACATAATCAGTTAGATCAAGCTCCTTTTTAATTCAAAGAGGATCTTCTTGTTCTGTAACTTGGTCTTTTAATAAGTCTTGAATAACTTTCCATATCAGAATACCATTCTTTTTAGTGGAAATACAGTGTTTCAACTGAAAGGAGATACAATAAATCTATTTAACCCATACCCTACTGATGGACAGGATGTTTCCAATTTTTTACTATCAAGAGATAATGCTGCAAAAAACATCCTTACACATCCTTATTTGCATGTCTTATGGATACAACAAATTCTCAGAAGTGAGACCAACTGTAGGTGTATTTTAAACTTTTATAAATATTGCCAGAATGCTCTCTGGCAACTTATGGGTTTATCCACCTCACTATCAGTAAAAAAGGAGTACCTGCTTCGTATCCTACATAGGTGATGTGGTGCAGAGACCTGAGAACCTCCACATTAGGTTATATCGGATTCTTTAAAGTCTGAAAATGAATAATGATGTGTTGCCTATGTATTTTCAGTTTTATAGCCGGACTTAAACATTAAAAACAGATTTGTTATAAAGACTTCACAATATTCAATGAAAGGTTCTTCATCCAATTCAAATTTTGCTACCTAAACACTCGTTTTTGGCAAGAGACTTTGCTTTCTCTCTCTCTACCTTAGAAACATAATTTATAGAATCCTAATGATAGTCTTTACTACTAAGCGTTCGATTTATAGATGATGTGTTAAGGGAAAAGTAAAAATAATATACACTAAAAAGCTTTTAGAAATAGCAGATTTTTGTGGAGAATGATCCTAATTTTAAGACCAAGAAATCTACTTACTGCTTTATTTCTAATGTAACTTAACGATGCATGTTAATAATATTGAGTACCTCTTCCTCAGACAAGAAGCCCAAGAGTCGTACCTCTAGGTAAGGTCAAGAGATAATTAAGATGCTAATTTCCTTAGGCTGCCTTATTCTATAAAGCATTCGAAGCAAAACATGCCAGTATTTCCAGTTTCCCATGCTTTGCAACTTAAATTTCTAAGTTGCTTATTCTGATTTATTTAAAAATGTGGAAATCATTCATAAGCATCCCAAAGAAACATTTGTCTGTATTTTTTGCCCGGGGGGGGGGGGGGGGGGGGGGTTTGTGTCTCTATTTAGACAAAACTGCTGCTTTAAATATATCCACTACAATGATGACAACATACTTAAATTAAAACCAAATGATAAGATGTCACACCACATCACATGACCACAGTCTGATGCTAAGCAAAAAGACTTCACTTACTACATCATTTTCCAAAGCCTCTAGTTCCTCATTGGTAGTGAGTTCACCTGCATCCCAGGGCTCCAGGTCCTTCTCTTTGTGTTCACCATTCACTTTAGCACTGATAGCAGAGTCAGTAAAAGCATCTGCAAAGGATGGACTTAGCTGAAAGATCATATAGCCAGACAATGGGCGACACTAATACACACATAAATTATCAACAGAGATATGCTAAAAATAATTATGATACAGAAAATATAACATTCACTAATGGTATGCTTTCAGATATATAATGCTTCTAATACAATAATCTTCAAAAAACTTTCAGTAAGGTATGTTCTTCCCATATAATTTTAAGCCACATGAACTGTTTTAATGTATTCACACAGGTCGTTAAATTATATTAAAAATAATTTTGTATTTCAGAAGTGATAGGTGTTATAACACCTAGTGGGCAAAGTGATAACCAAAATAAGAAATTCAAGCCAGGAAATTTAATTTAAGCCAGGTTGGCACTACAAACCTAACTAGCTCTTACCTCCTCTCATCCTAAACTAGGGGTGGATGGGTATGTGTACATGCAAACCAGGAAATAAAAGCATAACTGCACCTGAGCAGCACGGCTCACACTGCTACCAATTTTAAGAGCTAAGAGTGTACCAAGGGGGATCCCCAAGAAAAGCAGGCTCATCTGGAGGTAGGGTGGAGCATCTATTGGAAGCTTACTGCACTTCAGAACAGCTCCCTAAGAGGTTCTAATAGACCGTTGTTGTCTTCATAATGCCACTTTCGGCTGGAAGCCACTAATGGCCCTAAAAACTTGGCTTTATGTGACATTCACCTAAGTCAAGCAATACTCTCTATCATCTTATAGTTGTACAAATTCTTGGTAAAAATTAGTTTTGCCATTTTATTTTCAAGAATGTGAAATCCTTCACATAATAACTTACATTAGGATGCTGAAATTCCCTATTTTCTCAGAAAACTAGACTAGAGGAAAACTCCAAACCAGCCATGTCATCTTCTACAAAAAGCAATATGATTATTAATTTATACTGCTGATCCTATTCATATCGTAATCACATTATTTTTAAAAGCACTACTTCAGTGAATAAAGTATTTACTTAAATGGAAACCCAGCACTAAGGATGATACTCTTTATCCAAGAAATTAAAGCTCAAAGCAGCAAGAGATATTTTTACACAACCACATAAATGGACTTTTCTCACTATAGCGTGTGTGTGTACATGTGTGTGCATGTGTGTGCCAAAGTATTTAGGAAAGACAGGGACTGAACCAAGCTGTTCTCAAATTGATAAATATATTTTTATCAGCATTATTCTAAATAAAATCAAAAAGGATCCCTGATTGGAAGCCAATGTGGAAAAGCAAGCATCTAACACTTCACCGAACCAAGTTTTACCCTCCTAATCACAATTTAGCCTATACTAACAGGACATTATTAAGTAACCTATTTTTTTCATTACTACATTTTTATCATAAATTTCTGTTTACAATACCAATATTGTCAAAGGAATTAACTACTCACATGTTGTTACCTAGCATGAAACCTTTCTTCTGAGGCAGTAATGGTGGTGGTGGGGGGAACACAAAAAGTGTGTTTCTCTTAATCAAGAATGATATTCTTTCATTTTAAAACCTCCTCCAAAGAAAGTCTCTTTTTAAAGATGAGTAAAGAGTTTAGAGAAAGTTTAAAAAAAAAAAAAAAAGAGCAGAAGTAGACAGTGAGCACAAAAATGAGGCTATATAGTCAGGATGCTGGGGGAAACCCTGGTTATAAATACCGGTAAATACTATATTTCAGGTCAACACTGTACTATTACTATTAGCTAGAAGGAAGCAAACCCGGGATATTTCATTCTACACTGTTACCAATATCTAATACTATAAATTCTGAAAATTTCATGTTTGCAATTTTTGAAAAACAATGCTGATATTAAATAGTACAATTTGTAGCCAGGATTTCTGCAAAGTTCGGAAAATCAACTGGCTGTAATCTAATTGCAATTGTGGGAATTTTGCATGTGGATTTTTCTAATGCCATGTGAGAGTATATTA
>NC_048229.1:8664698-8665005 GCF_002007445.2 Ailuropoda melanoleuca
CTCTCTCATATCCCAATGCCCCACACCCAGGAAACAGGATATATGTTCTGCTACTCAGCTTTTCCTCTTTTACCTCCCAATTATGCTCATCTATGACTCTGAAAAATCACTCAAAGTTGTCTGAGAACTTCTTAAAGGATCAGAATAGTGGTGAAATAAAATGCTAGTGACATACTATAAATTAATAAATATAAATTTAAATTTATTAAACCCACGGGGCGCCTGGGTGGCACAGCGGTTAAGCGTCTGCCTTCGGCTCAGGGCGTGATCCCGGCATTATGGGATCGAGCCCCATATCAGGCTCCTC
>NC_048229.1:8665887-8725272 GCF_002007445.2 Ailuropoda melanoleuca
CTCTCTCATTATCCCAATGCCCCACACCCAGGAAACAGGATATATGTTCTGCTACTCAGCTTTTCCTCTTTTACCTCCCAATTATGCTCATCTATGACTCTGAAAAATCACTCAAAGTTGTCTGAGAACTTCTTAAAGGATCAGAATAGTGGTGAAATAAAATGCTAGTGACATACTATAAATTAATAAATATAAATTTAAATTTATTAAACCCACGGGGCGCCTGGGTGGCACAGCGGTTAAGCGTCTGCCTTCGGCTCAGGGCGTGATCCCGGCATTATGGGATCGAGCCCCATATCAGGCTCCTCAGCTATGAGCCTGCTTCTTCCTCTCCCACTCCCCCTGCTTGTGTTCCCTCTCTCGCTGGCTGTGTCTATCTCTATCAAATAAATAAATAAAATCTTTTTAAAAAATTTATTAAACCCACAAAATGACATAAAACTAGATGAAATTAAAAAATCATTATCAAAAAAATTAAAAATTTTTTAAAATAAAAAAATCAATTATCAGACTTAACTTCAGAAACCCTCAAATGTGCTTCCACAAGTCTTCACTGGAATCCTCAGCTGTCCATTTCCTCTCTCAATTAAATCTCCTTTCTTTTTAAAAAGATTTTATTTATTTATCTGAGGAAGAGTGAGAGAGAGAGCAAGCACAAGGGGCAGATGGAGAGGGAGAAGCAGACTCCCCTGCTCAGCAGGGAGCCTGACGCAGGACTCAATCCCAGAACCCTGGGATCATGACTTGAGCCAAAGGCAGATGTTTAACTGACTGAGCCACTTAGGCGCCCATAAATCTCCTTTTTCTCAAACACTGAAATTCTAGATCAATTTTTAAAACTTATTTGTTATTGTTCTGTTTTGATGGAATACTGACTTTTTTTCAAAAACTTTAAAAATCTTTTCTCAAGGTGCCTGGGTGGCGCAGTTTTTGAGTGTCTGACTCTTGGTTTTGGCTCAGGTCGTGATCTCAGGGTTGTGAGATCAAGCCCCGTGTGGGGCTCTGCAAGCAGCATGGTGTCTGCTTGAGATTCTCTCTCCCTCTCCCTCTGCCCCTCCTGTTCATGCTGCCTTTTGCTAAAATAAATAAATCAATCTTAAAAAAAAAAAAAAAAGAGTATTAGGGGTGCCTGGGTGGCACAGCGGTTAAGCGTCTGTCTTCGGCTCAGGGCGTGATCCTGCCGTTATGGGATCGAGCTCCACATCAGGCTCTTCTGCTATAAGCCTGCCTCTTCCTCTCCCACTCCCCCTGCTTGTGTTCCCTCTCTCGCTGGCTGTCTCTATCTCTGTCGAATGAATAAATAAATAAAATCTTTAAAAAAAAAAAAGAGTATTAAAGAATAGCATAAAGAAACAAAATGGGAAATCAAACTGGACTTCTTTCTTACACCATACACAAAAATACAAAATGGAGTAAAGACCTAAATATGAGACCCGAAACCCTAAAAATCCTAGAAGAGAGCACAAGCAGTAATTCCTCTGACACTGGCTGCAGGAACATTCTTCTAGATATGTCTCCTGAAGCAAGAGAAACAAAAGCAAAAATAAGCTATTGGGACTACCTCAAAATAAAGCTTCTGTACAGCAAAGGAAACAACTGACAAAACTAAAAGACAACCTACTGAACGGGAGAAGATATTTGCAAACGACATATATGACAAAGGGTTAGTATCCAAAATAATAAAGAACGTACACAATACCAAAAAAACCCAATCCAATTATAAAATGGGCAGAAAACATGAACTGACATTTCTCCAAAGAAGACATACAGATGACCAACAGACACATGAAAAGATGCTCAACATCACTCATCATCAGGGAAATGCAAATCAGAATCATAATGAGATACCATTTCACACCTGTCAGGATGGCTAAAACCATAAGAAACAACAAGTGTTGGCAAGGATGTGGAGAAAGAAGAACACTTGTGCATCGGTTTCTGTTTTTTGTTGTTTTTTTTTAAAGTAATCTCTACACCCAACGTGGGGCTCGAACTCACAACCCCAAAATCAAAAGTCACATGTTCTGTCTGAGCCAGCCAGGGACCCCACCGCATTTTTTTTAATTTTTTCTTTTCTTTGTTTACCCTCGTGCACTGTTGGTGGGAACATAAACTGGTACAGCCACAAAAAACAGTATGGAGGCTCCCCAAAAAATTAAAGATAGAATTACCATACAATCCAGTAATTCCACTACTGGGTATTTACCCAAAGAATATGAAAATGCTAATTCAAAAAGACATAGGCACTTTTATATTTATTGCAGCATTATTTACAATAGCCATATTATGGAAGCAGCCCAAATGTCTATCGATTCATGAATGGACAAAGATGTGATATATATATGTACAATGGAATATTATTCAGCCATAAAAAAATGAAATCTTACCATTTGCAATGATGTGGATGGATCTAGAGAGTACAATGCTAAGTGAAACAAGTCAGAGAAAGACAAATACCATATGGTTTCACTCAAATATGGAATTTAAGAAACAAAAACAAATGAACAAAGGGGGGGGAAGAGAGACACATACAAACCAAGAAACAGACTCGTTAACTGTAGACAACAGATGGTTACCAGAGCAGAGGTGGGTGAGGGGATAAGTAAAAGTTGAAGAGGACTGAGTACACCTATCATGATGAGCACTGAGTAATGTATGGAACTACTGAATCGCTATATTGTACATCTGAATCTAATACAACACTGTATGTTAACCATACTGGAATTTGAATTAAAAACACACACGCACAAAACAATCAATCAATCAATCAAAGTGCTCCCTGAAAATGCTAAATCTTCAAATAACAATACTATACAAAGATTACACATACTACAGGTTAAGGTGTTAGTTATGTTTTATAAGGTTTTTAAAGGTTTTTTATAAAGTTTTTATCTACATATATTTCTGCAAACTATTAAAATAGGCTAGAAAAGAAAAAAATAGAATTAAGATGGGGATAATGAACACTGTAAGGGCCAAGGTGCGTGGACAGGAACAATAAAAACAAGGGGACAAGTGGAGGTGTTATTCTCAGGCAAGAGGGAAAGGGAGTAAAAGAGAAATGCCGGAGGTGGGGGGGGGGCGCCTGGCTGGCTCAGTCAGTGGTGTATGCAGTTCTTGATCTCGGGGTCTCGAGTTCGTTCAAGCCCCACAGTAGGTGCAGAGCTTACTTAAAAAAGAATAAAAATAAGGGGCACCTGGGTGGCACAGCGGTTAAGCGTCTGCCTTCGACTCAGGGCGTGATCCCGGCGTTATGGGATCGAGCCCCACCATCAGGCTCCTCTGCTATGAGCCTGCTTCCTCCTCTCCCACTCCCCCTGCTTGTGTTCCCTCTCTCGCTGGCTGTCTCTATCTCTATCGAATAAATAAATAAAATCTTTAAAAAAAAAAAAGAATAGAGAGAGAAATGTAGGGAGATAGGGCACAGGGAACCTCTATCTAGATTAAGGATTCTTAACCTTTCTTTTTTTATCCATGGACCCCCTAAGCATAGTGGGAGCCTATGGATTTCAACGCACAAAATACATAGGAAATCAAAGGAGACCAATTATAAGGAAATGCACTATCAAAATCTCAAAAACCAAATCACTGCAACAGTAACACACGTACTTCTTTATAAACACATTACTCTGTAGGATCTAACTGCAAATTTAATGACTAATTTTTATTTTTTTTTTTTAAGATTTTATTTGAGAGAGAGAGAGAGATAGCAAGAGAGCACAAGCAGGGAGGAAAGGGAGGAGAGAGAGAAGCAGGTTCCCTGCGAGCACGGAGTCCCATGCAGGGCTCGATCCCAGGACCCTGGGATCATGACCTGAGCCGAAGGCAGACACTTAACTGACTAAGCCACCTAGGTCCCTGATAATGACTGTAATTTTTAAAAAAGGTTTTGGTTTTTTTTTTTTAAATAACAATTTTATTGATCCACTAGAAAAAATAAAAGCTACAGTGTAACTTGCATCCCCACCTGGGCTAAACCCCTTAACATAGATTATGGTTCTTAAGTACTGGTTCTCCTCAACATCCGAAGTTAATTTTTAATCAATGATCTCTCTTGGAAATAAGATTTTAAATCATCCTTTTTCATTCACATAAGGGTAACAATTCAGATATGTATCCTGTATCATAGGTAAGAAAAGGAGCATGGTAAGAGAGCTATGACTCCATTAGTTCATAGTTAATTTGTACAACAAAATGGTAAGAACGGCAGCAGTGACCGGCCCCATAGAGATGAGTGTCCAACCGCCCCTCTTAAGTAGTGTCTCAAGATATCTGTATCTATATAAGTAATATGAAATTAATTAAGTTCTAGGGGTGCTAAAGTCACAGATACTGCTAATACTAATGGTTTGTTAATGGGAAGAAATGCTAAATTTTTTTTTTTTTAAGTAATCTCTACATCCAAAGTGAGGCTTGAACTTAGGACCCAGGATCAGAGTCACATGTTCCACTGACGGAGTCAGCCAGGGGCCCCAAAATGCTAAATTTCAGTCAAAGGTTAATGGAAGATGTAAAATTATTTCCCATCCAAGTTTATCAATGCCCTGAATCCTCTCCATGAACTATTTGGGAATTGACGGATCCAGGTTAAGGACTCTGCCTTATGTTCTAAAAAGCAGAAGAAAAGAGCATTCCATGGTAGATGAAGGAAATCAGGTGAGGGAGCAAGGGACCAGAGAAGGTGGTCACAAAGGTTGTAGCCACAGGTAAAGAAGGTCTGCTGAACTCTCCTGAAGCTCCAGCAAAAGCTAGAGACGAGACCACCCTATATTCCTAACTAACCAGCACCACAATGGGATTTTCCCCAGCCACATCCAGTAGGCTGGCTATAGGAGTAGACAGTTTAAAAACGGAAGGCCAGGGGCGCCTGGGTGGCACAGCGGTTAAAGCGTCTGCCTTCGGCTCAGGGCGTGATCCTGGCGTTATGGGATCGAGCCACGTCAGGCTCCTCTGCTATGAGCCTGCTTCTTCCTCTCCCACTCCCCCTGCTTGTGTTCCCTCTCTCACTGGCTGTCTCTATCTCTGTTGAATAAATAAATAAAATCTTTAAAAAAAATAAAAATAAAAAAAAAATAAAAATAAAAACGGAAGGCCAGGGGCGCCTGGGTGGCACAGTGGTTGGGCGTCTGCCTTCGGCTCAGGGCGTGATCCTGGCGTTGTGGGATCGAGCCCCACATCGGGCTCCTCCACTATGAGCCTGCTTCTTCCTCTCCCACTCCCCCTGCTTGTGTTCCCTCTCTCGCTGGCTGTCTCTCTCTGTCAAATAAATAAATAAATAATCTTAAAAAAAAAATGGAAGGCCATAGGAGGATCAAATAAATGACCCCATTTTTCCATTTTAAAAAGCAGAAGGCCAGGGAGAGGTCAGAGAGTCCTGTAAGAAACAAGGGAAAGTCAGTAGAAGAGTGAAGGTTAAGTTGGCTACGGTCAGAGCAGATCTTGGGAGGCGGTATGGAAGAGAAGCAGTGAGAAGGGGTGACAAAGTCACAAGAGCGGACTGCTAAACTAAGATGGAAATGAAAGGCACTGAAGTAGCAGAGTTCAGGAGCCTCAAGTTTCCAAAGTAATAGTGTTCTGTTCCAAATGACCAACCTGATTATTTTAAAATACATTATCTTAAATTATTATTATATTATTATAAATTATAAATTATTTTAAAAAAACACTTGAAAGTATCAGGGTCCTAGCCACAAAACTATGGGAAACTCGAATGCATTCCAAAGGTTAATACCCTTCTGTTCTAAATACCAAGAAGTCACAGTTATAAAATACACCACACAACAGCATTGCCTACAAAACAATGCAGCAGCAGATTCTGTCCATTTTGAATAACCGGACCTATTTTCTTTTTTTAAGATTTATTTATTTGATATAGAGCAAGAGAGAGAGAGCACACAAGCAGGGTGGAGGGGCAGAGGGAGAAGGAGAAGCAGGCTCCCTGCCAAGCTGGGAGCGTGATATGGGGCTGGATCCCAGGACCCCAAGATTATGACCCAAGCCTAAGGTAGACGCTTAATCGACTGAGCCACCCAGGCACCCTGACCATAACTATTTTCTAATTTTAATTCTGGGCGTATCAAGCAGAACTACTTAATATTTAAAATGCTGCAAGTAGTTATTTGATACACCATGGAGATGACATTATATAACCACAAAATTCAAGTTTTTGAGGTTAGATCCATAAAAGTCACTCCCAAAGTTTTTCCCTTACCTGGAAAATTTTGGGGAGAGAATTAACTGGGAACAGCTAGTATAAATTATTAACAACAAAAAAAGCGCCCCCTGACTTCAAACATGGTAAGGTAGGACAAGAAACCAGATCTATCTCTACAGTGCCTATACCCCCTCAAAACAAGCGACAGAGTCATCCCTGCTTGTAATCTCTTCTTGTCCCAGAAGCTAAAATTCTCAACCAAACACCTGCCTTTAAAAGATTTTTGTGTAGGGGAGTGCCTGGGTGGTTCAGTTGGTTAAGCCTCCAACTCTTGGTTTCAGTTCAAGTCATGATCTCAGGGTCATAAGACTGAGTCCCACAATGGGCTCTGCAGTCAGTGCAGACTACTGGAGATTCTCTCTCTCCCTTTCCCTCTGTCCCTCACCCACACCCCGTTCTCTCTCTGAAAAGAAAAAAAGACAAGAAAAGAGAAAAGAAAAGAGTCTTTTGTGTAAATAGAATAAAAGCCAACAGTGGCTGAACTGTGACTTTCCAGCATTTGGAGAGGTTAACACGAAGGCGAACACCCTGGTGAGTGGCAGTCACGTGACACCTAACAACATTCCATAAGATAGGACAGACCAACACAACAAAAAGTCAATCACCTGCATTCTTAAATTTCATTCAGAATTTTAAGTAATTTAAAAATAATTTCCTGGGGGCGCCTGAGTGGCAAAGCTGGTTGGGTGACCAACTCTTGGTTTCAGCTCGGGTTATGATCTCAGGGTCATGGGATCGAGCCCCACACCGAGCCTGCATCGGGCTCCACACTGGAGTCTGCTTGGGATTCTCTCTCCCCCTCCCACTTCTGTTCTCTTTCTCAAAAAAAAATAAAATAAAATAAAATAAAATAATAATAATAATGATAATGATGATGATAAATCTTTAAAAAAAATTTCCTACCTTAATAGAAAATGATGTCATTTTTTGGAGAAGAACCAATTAATCCTATCTTTGCCTCTTGGGCTCTGAACAAAGAAAATGAGTTTTGTGGCCCACAAGCAAAAAGGGGGGTGTTTTTACCCTGGTTAGCACAAAAATTAAATAAATTAATCTCAAAGGTATGGTATCTTTAAATCTTATGGTTTCAAACTGAATTCAGGTAAAGCTGATTTGATACTACTCTTCAAAAACGAACACATTGTATACCTAGATATAAATCCAAAAATGCATGTATTACCAACATACACAATACCTAAGGCAAATTAATTATTTTAAAAGAATTTCAAATAGCTTATATGTAGGTATGCTTTTATACTTAACTCCCTTACTTGTGCTTCTGACTTCTCTCACTTGTATAAACATCATTTGGGCCTAATTTTTTTTCTAAAGATTTTATTTATTTATTCGACAGAGACAGAGACAGCCAGCGAGAGAGGGAACATAAGCAGGGGGAGTGGGAGAGGAAGAAGCAAGCTCATAGCGGAGGAGCCTGATGTGGGGCTTGATCCCATAACGCCGGGATCACGCCCTGAGCCCAAGGCAGACGCTTAACCGCTGTGCCACCTAGGCGCCCCTGGGCCTTATTTTTAAAGTTAACACTTGGGATTTTGTGTTTTTTTATACTTTAAAAGGATATTAAAATGCCTACTAGAAGCAATCTTCCATAAGAAAAATAAACTCTGGATATGGCATGTTGTAGGAAAGCCATTTTTAGATTTGGCTAGGAATAACTGCTTTCTTGAGTTTCCTGAAAATGAGTGGTAATTACAGTTTCTAATCACAGTTCTCCCCTGATTTGAATGTAGTGAATGTAAAAACATAAAATTTTTAAAATATTAATTGAAAAATAAATATATGTTGGGTACTTACTATCTATGAGACATACTGCTAGACACCACGGGGGGTACACATCCCTAGTTCTATAAACATTTCTCTAAACTGCAGAAAATTATAATGCATTAGGAGGAAAAAAATGTCACACACTGCTTTGTAATGCTGAGTATTCAGGACATGAGGTAGATAACTGGCTCTCTGACTATATTACGCGTAACAATATGATTTCTTAGGGGTACCTCAGCAGACAAAAGGAAAGCTGAGTAAGTTAAGGTTCTAGGACACCCTGCCTCCCAACTTTCCTCCCTCACTACTACCTTGTAACTGGAATTCAGCATGAGATTTCACTGGGGGGAGGGGGAAACAAACCATTCTGGGCTAAAAATAAAATGTAGTAAATTTTAGTAGCCACTGGTGTAGGCAATAAAGACAGACCACAGTGAGCAGAGAAGGTCAAGGAAGACTCTAAGGAGGAAAGGAGGTTTGACTTGGTTTTAGAAAAGTATTTAAAATTCTAGGAAGGAAGGAAGGTATTTAAGGTAGAGAGTAAATCCAGCAGTAAGATTAGTAAGCTCAAAGGTAGAAACAGGAATGTCTAGCATACAGAAAACGCCACCCTGGGTCAAGAAGTGGATTAGGATGAAAAAAAGAAGATACCCTGGGAAGGGCCCTGAATGCCAAGGTATGGCATCCCAACTTTATTTGGGGTAAGCAAGAGAGGCTACTGTGGATTTCTGAATGAGAAATGAGATGATATAATAAAAGCAATGCTTAAGAATTTCTTTGTGCTGGGGTGTCTGGGTGGCTGAGTCAGTGAAGTGTGCTACCCTTGATTTTGGCTCAGGTCATGATTTCGGGGTGCTTAAGACTGAGTCCCCATCAGGCTCTATCTTGGGCACAGAGTCTGCTTGAAATTCTGTCTCTCCCTCTCCTCTGCCCCCTCACCTCTCTCTAAAAAAAGATTTTCTTTGTGCTAATGTCCAGGACTGATTGGAAGCAATGGGATCTGGAGGGAAGTTAACTAGGAGATCACAGTAATGTTTGGAGACAAACTATCCACAGGAACAGAAATAGAGAGGAAGAAAAGAACGAGGATGTGACATCACCAAGGAAAACTTTACGAAGCAAGGTAAAAGGAAGAAAACAACGAAAACAACAACTTTCTTCCCAAACAGAAGCCACAATAATCCTTGTGTCTATGTTATTTCCCTACAAACAGCTAAAGAAAAAGGATGGATGAAAAAGATGTGAATCTTGTTTGGAAGTGTATTATGAACTAAAAAAATAAATCCAGCTCAGGTTACACAGCCTCTAAGACTCAATCTATATAATAGCTGTTTTATGTGTCTACTCTTATAGTAGAATGAATTACCATTCTAATTTATCTTTTGCTTCCAAGGAAAGAAAGTTTTTGCTTCCATCTCCAGAAGTTGTTTCATACAATACTTTCACTTTGAAACATAATAAAAATCTGACCCTGCCAATATATTAATTACAAAGTTGTTCTAATTATTACAGAAAATGAATTTTACAAAGCAGACATGCATAAATGGTATTATCAGTGGAAAATTAATAAATCAGCAACAGATAGCAGAGCAGACAAGCTGAAAGCATATTCTCACTTCAAGCTCAAAGTTTAGTGCCTATCCTACTAGTAAGAGTCAAAAGAAAGATTTATATTAGATACAAGAATATAAAACAATACTGCTCTAATCTGAAAATGAAAAAAAAAAGTTTAAATACATTTACAATAGGGATGACTGGGTGGCTCAGTTGGTTAAGCGTCTGCCTTCAGCTCAGGTCATGATCCTGGGATCGAGCCCCGCATCAGGCTCTCCACTGAGCAGGGAAGTCTACTTCTCCCTCTGACCCTCCTCCCTCTCGTGCTCTCTCACTCTCTCTCAAATAAATAAAATCTCTTAAAAAAATAAATAAAATACATTTACAATAGTACATTCTATTTTGGGTAACATTTTTAACCAAAAAAAAAAAAGAATACTGAGGAGTAAAGTTACCAACAGAAGTGTAAAACTTATACCCTGATAATGACGAAACATTTTTGAAGAAAATTTAAGATGACCTAAATAAATGGAAAGACATACCATGTGCTTGAACTAGAAGATTTAACATCAAGATGGTAACACTCCCCAAAATGATCTCCAGATTCAACGCAATCCCTGTCAAAACCCCAGCTATCATTTTGCAGAAATTGACATGATGATCCTAAAATTCACATGGAAATGCAAAGGACCCAGAATAGACAATCTTGCGGGGTGGGGAATACTTGGAGCACTAACACTTGAATTAAAAACTTACTACAAAGAGGCACCTGGGAGGCTCAGTCTGTTAGGCATCCAACTCTTGGTTTCAGCTGAGGTCATGATGGGTCATGAGATGGAGCCCTGCATCAGGCTCTGCACTGACCACAGAGTCTGCTTGAGATCCTCTCCCTTTTCTTCCCCCCCCCCCACCGCTTCTTCCCACACGCTCTCTCTAAAATAAATAAAATCTTTAAAAAAAAAACGGTACCACAATCAAAATAGAATAATACCGACATAAGGATGGACATATAAACGATAGGATAGAGTTAAGAGTACAGAAATATATCTTTACATTTATGGTCAACTGAACTTCAACAAAGGTGCTAAGACATTTCAATGGGAAAAGAACAGTCTTTTCAACAGACTACACTTGGACAAGTAGATATCCACATGTAACAGCATTAAGTTAAAGCTCTTCCACACACTTTACACAAAATTTAATTGAAAATGGACCACACACCTAAATATGAGAGCTGAAACTATAAAAATCATAAAAGAAAGCAGAGGAACAAATCTTCATAATCTCAGAGTAAGCAACATTTTAAGATACGACACAAAAAGAAAAAACAACAAAAAAGAAAACATAGATAAACTGGACTTCATCCGAATTGAAATCTTTTGTGCTTTAAAGAACACCAGCAAAAAAGTGAAAGGATAACCCACACGATGGGGAAAAAATATTTGCAAATTGTGTCTGATAAGGGGATGACTGGTATCCAGAATATTTAAAGAATTCTTACAACTCAATAAGACGACATATTAATTTAAAATGTGGGCAAAGGACATAAGCACATGAAAAGATTCACATCATTAATCATTACAGAAATGCAAATCCAAACCACCCGAGATGCTATTTCACAACCACCCACTAGCACAGCTATCATCAAAAAGACAACAACTGCTGATGAAGATACATAAAAACTGGAGGCCTCACACACTGCTGATGGGATGGTAAAATGATATAGCCACTCCAAAAAACCATTTCAGCAGTTCTCTCAAAGGTTAAACTCTGATTTACCATATATGACCCAACAATTCCACTCCTAGATATATGCCCAACAGAAATGAAAACATAATGTCCACACAAAAATGAGCACACAGGGGAGCCTGGGCAGCTCAGTCGGCAGATCAATCTTGATCTCAGCTCGGGTCTTGATCTCAGGGTCATGAGTTTGAGCCCTACACTGGGCTCCACGCTGGGCATGAGCCTACTTGAAAAGAAAAACCAGCACATGAATGATCCTAGCAGCATTATTCTTAACAATTAAAAAGTACAAACAACTGAAATATCCATCAACTGATAAATGGATAAATAAAATGTAGTATATCCAGAATGGATGTAAAGGACATTATGCTACGTGAAGTCAGTCAGAAAAAAAACAAATATATGATTTCACTTATATGTGGAATACAAAAAAAACAAATGAACAAACAAAACAAAAAAAAATGCCACAAACACAACAAACTGGTGGTTGCCTGAGGGGAGGTGAAGGGGGCGCATAAGAGATAAAGGGGATTAAGAGACACAAACTTCAAGCTATAAAATAAATAAGTCACAGAGATGAGAAATACAGCATAGGACATATACTCAATAATATTGTAATAATGTATGGGGGCAGACGGTGACTACACTATACCTATCGTGGTGAACACTGTGTAATGCATAGAATTGTTGAATCAATACCATGTACACTTGCAATATAACACTATATGCTAATCAGTCTCCAAAAATGTAGTATATCCATACAACAGAATATTACTTGGCAGTGAAAAGGAAAGAAGCACTGGTGAATGGATGGATGAACCTTGAACACATTATATATATGCTAAGTGAAACAAGCCTGTCACAAAAGGCCACATATTGTGTGATTCTATTAATATACAACAACCACAACAGGCAAACCTACAGAGACAGATTACTAGTTGTCCAAGGCTGGGGAGATTGAAAGCAAGCAGTGAATGACTGCTAAAGGGTGCAGGGCTTCTTTTTAGGGTGAAGATATTCTAAAATTAACTGTAGTGAAAGATTCTATGAATATACTAAAAACTGAATTGCATAATATAAATGAATGAACTATATATGTATGTGAATTACATATCAATAAAACTGTTTTTAAGAAAAATCCAAAGTTGCTCTCAACAGTCCCAAAGATGAAGACTATGTGACAGTGATCCCCATGCCCTCCATCCCCCCAAATTACCTTATTGAAAGGCAACTCAAAAGCTGGAGGTATTTCAAGACTTGAAATCTTTTATTTCTACAATGCTGTCTTATGAATCAGCAATGAAGAAAAATGCCAGTATTACAATAGACAAAATCTTTATTTCTTTGCAAACTATATGGCCTAAGGGGGCAGAAGATTTATTTTCTGGGAAACTTCAGACTAGCCAGAATCCCTACACTGTCTTAGCCTTGAACTTATCGGAGGCATGCAATTCAAGATATTAGCATATATAAGCAGCAGCATTCTAGTTTTCAGGATTTGGAGCTTGATGCCTATTATACTGATAGTTCAAAATAATACAACTATCAACAGGAAGAAAGTTTAGGGGGACCTGGGTGGCTCAGTCAGTTAAGCATCTGCCTTTGGCTCAGGTCATGATCTCAGGGTCCTGGGATTGAGCCCCGCAACGGGCTCCCTACTCTGCAGGGGGCCTGCTTTTCCCTCTCCCTGTCGCTCCCTCTGCTTGTGTTCTCTCTATCAAATAAATAAATAAATAAATAAAATCTTTAAAAAAAAAAAAAAAGAGGAAGAAAGTTTAAAGTTGGAAACACAAATTCTTTTTTGTCTAACCTTAGTTGAATTGGCACTCATTTTGACAACTTTCAAGTAACAATGTTCACAATACTGGCGACTGCTTCTTCTGTCAGGCATATTGCTCTGCGTTCAAATCTATAAATGCATATTTGACTGATAATTTACAAACCAGTGATCATATAACCCAAATCATCTGCTTTATATTAACCTGAAATAAAGCTAAACAATGTCTTTGCACATTACCTTGTTTAAGCTAGTAATAAAATATGGACTTTCTTAGACACAGTGCTATCAATCTCAGAAACTGAATCACACTGATAACCTAAGGCTGTAGTCTCTTTTGAAATGACAACCGAATGGTAAAATCATAAAAACTTCGAGACTACAAAGCCTCAAATTCCTAAATCCCTTTAAGAGAAAAATTATTTTTAATCATTTTATTGTGGATGTAAGTAACTTTTGGGATCTGACATCATTTAGTCATTTGGAAATAAAGACTATATTGCTTATGAGCTACCTTGGAAAGACTCAAAAGGGATGTCATCCATTTAAAAGCAGAGCAACATACTTTTTATGAAGCCTACACAATTTCAAAATGCAGCCTTTAAGAAAAAAAAAAAAAAGACGGGCGGTGATTTTTTTCTTCTTGATAGCTATATGCAACCATGAAAAAAATGTCATTATTCTCTGTTCTCTGACAACAAAATAATACAGCCTAGAACAGTGCTTACGTTTTAACTGTGATTTCCATAAAAAATTCTGAGTCCTAGAACTCGAAGTAAATTCACCACTCAAGGAAGAAATGACAGAACCTTAGCAAGAAAACGGAGATGGAGGCTATCAGAACAGCTACAGTAGACAAGGATCTAAAGGATGTCAGCTTCAAAAGAGCAAATACAGTGGAGGGAAAACAGCAATAAAGCACTTTCTGAAACATGGCAAGCTATGTGAAAAAATTCTTTCCTGAGCAAAATACTGTTCCAAGAAAAAGGACAGCATATCATGTCGGGAGTCTTCAGTTTCAGTCCACACATCACCTGCTGTGTTAAAGATAAATTAACTAAATATTAAAAAACAGACTCTGTGGTTTTCTAGTTAGAATCAAACCAAACCACCCAAATTATTTTCTTTTGTTCTTTTCTGACATCTTGCCTAGGTACCCTTTTGGCCAAAGTCTGGAAAAAAATCAACAGATGTGGAAAAGCAAACCCCAAATACTGTTCTTGTTAAAATTGCAGCTTGCCATTCTATTTGCATCTCTGTCCCTCCTATGGAGCCCAATAGGTAAACCTAGTATGTAAGTAGGAAACAGGATAATCTGAATCAATGCACCATTTATAAAGTGCACAGGATATAGGCCTTCCACAATAAATGGCCCTATAACTGCTTATTATGCTACAATATTTGACCAGAAGTTTAAATAAAGTGCTTGGAGTCAGTAGCTCTATTCAGACAGCGCCAAACTGTGTCAAAAAGCATTAATGATGAAGAAACCTCATATTCTTCTTATATAAAATGATTATATTTTACAGTACTATGATAGAGTATTATTAAAATCCCTCAGAGAAAAATATATCCAGCTTAAATATGAAAAAGCAGTCCTTATTTTTCCTTACTAATAAACTCTGAAAAATGTACATATTGGATTCTCTAATTTAAACTTCAGGCAAAATATTTTTAAGATAAATTATTTCATCTTATTTTTACTAACCCACTATATAACATGAAAACACTGGAAGTAATATAACATGTGAGAAGCAATTTTCTTAAAATCTAAATTAGCAAAATTAAAAGTTGAACTAAAATTTTCAGAAACTTTTTAAAAGAAATTTTACCATTTAATATACCTCTGTATAAGACTTAAAAATCAACCAAGTATCAGGGGTAAAAACTTAAACTGACAGAAGCATCTGGGTGGCTCAGTCAGTTGAACATCTGACTCCTGATTGCAGCTCAGGTCATGATCTCAGGGTCGTGGGATTAAGACCCAGGTTGGGCTCTGCGCTCAGCATGGAGTCTACTTGTCCTTCTCCATCTCCCCTTCCCCAACTCACTTTCTCTCTCAAATAAATAAAATCTTAAAAAACAAAAACACCTTAAACCCACAAACTAGATTTCTGTGAAAAGATCTAAATCAAGATCAACTGCCAAGACTCCACAAAAGCAAATGCACACCAAATCTTACAGCAAAGTCAGATTACTGTAACACAGAACAAGAGAAAAATGGAAACCCACTTTGTGAGGCTTGCTTTACTTAAAAAACAAGGTGGTAGGGGTGCCTGGGTGGTTCAGTCAGTTAAGCGTCTGCCTTTCGGTCCTGGGATCAAGCCCCACGTGGGGCTCCCTGATCAGCGGGGAGCCTGCTTCTCCTTCTCCCTCATTCCCTCCCCCCTGCTTGTGCTCTCTCTCTCTCTCTCCTTTCTCAAATAAATAAAAATCTTAAAAACCCCCCAAGAACCAAGGTGACAGATTCCAGAGAATGTTAGATTTCTATTTCCTATATTATCTCCAAAAGCGATCAAAAGAAATTCTAACAAAGATGCCAAAAGAAAGACACTTTCTAGGGTATGAGGAGGTGACATTCTGTTTTCAGCCTTTCCATTAGACACCTGGTTCAGAACCCATTTTGAGGGGGGAGGGAGTCTTTATACCATCAGAAAGAATGAAATGGGTCTAACCACTGCTAGAGGAATTTTTTTTTTATAAAAGGTAACTATTTTCATCTCAAAGGTTAGAGAGAAAGGAAAATGGAAAGAAAGTGATTTTGTTGAAAATTTGGGGGGAGGTAAATTCAGAAATGTTCAGGAAGCAAAAAACAGAATTGGGAACTGAACCGCCAATACCATTAGCCAATACAGTATTCTTTTTGCAACTTACTCTCAATTCTATAGCAAAGTGTTGAGACCTAGGTTAAGAAAAAGCTAGTAAATAAAATTAATTCCAATTCTTACAGCTGTACAAACACCTTTCTGTTTCGTTGGCAAATATATAAAACACTTTACAAATCAGACTGTTCTTTTCTTATGTAAATTAGAAGAACAACTGTTCAAGTGCACATGCTCCCTTAAAACTCCTGCCAGGACTGATCTGGGTAAAAAAGCAGTCAAATGGAAAAGAAATTAAAATGCAGACAATTTTTATCCACATTCCTTCACTGCCCTGCTTTATTAGTACTTTTAATATATGTGCTATTCATAAGACTTCACTGAGTCTGTGCAGAGCAAGAGAAAAAATAAAACTAAAACCAGACAGTAACTGGGTATAACTAGCATTATACACTAGGGCCAAGTAAACTGTCTTCCTGGACTCATCTGAATTACCTACCAGAAGAGCTCAAAAATGCTACTTGTTTTTGCTTAAACCGTCCTGACTAGCAAAGTGTAAGCTGTTTCCTGATTCCTTATCATGAGCTAGTATTAATCTTGCTTTTATCATTTAGCAAGCCGACAGAGTAAAAATCCTATTCCATTGCTTTGAAACTCCATTTCTTTGATTACTAGTGAGGTGGACTACCTTTCCATACGTTCACTGGCCATCTGAAAAACTTTTATACGATTTTTCCCAGTTTCTGGCATGTCTTCTAAAATTTATGGTACTTTTGGACACATCTAAGTCTAATTTTTTATACTCAAGTATTTCAGTCTTTTACATTATGAATTTTGGCTTTGGTGGTCATGCTTATAAACTCCCTCCCCATCTTAAAATGATATAAATTCATAGATTTCCTCTGGAATTTCTATGTAAGTTTTTTTTTTAATACTTCTCTTTTTAGCCATTTAGGGTTTATTTTGGTGATGGGTATGAAGTAGGCATCTAATTCTCCCCAAATGCTGTACCAACAACATTTAATAAATAATCCACCTTTACTGCAGATTTAAAGTGTTATCTTTATCATATTATTAACAAACTACCCATATGAATTTCATCTGTTTTGGATTCTCTATTCTTTGCCACTATGGCAACTATGGTTTAATTCTGATACGTTTTAATGTTTCATAGGGCAAGTCCTCCTTCACGACTCTTGGAGAAAAAATTTCCAAAATTCTTCTGTTAATAAGTATTATCTTATAAATTTTAGAATCACTTTGTCATTTTCTACAAAAACAGAGATACTATCTTCAGTGATTATTTTGAGGAAAAAGGACAATTTTAGTGTTACGTATTTCCATTCAAAGCATGGCACGTTTCTCCATTTAGTCAAATCTACTTTTATTTCCTTCAGTAGTGTTTTTATAAAGTCTTCAGCCTATTCACATAAACTAT
Source organism: Ailuropoda melanoleuca (assembly GCF_002007445.2). Classification (NCBI taxonomy): domain Eukaryota; kingdom Metazoa; phylum Chordata; class Mammalia; order Carnivora; family Ursidae; genus Ailuropoda; species Ailuropoda melanoleuca. The sequence continues at coordinate 8,683,221 of NC_048229.1, forward strand.
GCTTATTTCTACGCTCTTCTAAGTCGTTCCTTTGTGAAGATGTTTTCCTTTTAAACCATCTAGCTGATTAATGCTGTCCAACAGTTATCAGTAGTTTTCATATATATCTTAAGTCAGACCACCCTACTTCTATTAGTACTAAATATTTTTATTTTGTTTATCTAAATAAAATTCTACTTTATTCTAGAGGTTTTCACTTGCTTTTTGTTTTTAATAAATGAATTATTGTTTTCATCTTGGCATACACATGAAGAATACAGCAGAGAATTTTTATATGCTCTAAAAACATATAAAGAAACAAAATTAACAAATCAGAGATATTTTAATAAACATGCAATACTGGGGCGCCTGGGTGGTGCAGTCGTTAAGCGTCTGCCTTTGGCTCAGGGCGTGATCCCGGCGTTCCGGGATCGAGTCCCAGATCGGGCTCCTCCACTGGGAGCCTGCTTCTTCCTCTCCCACTCCCCTGCTGTGTTCCCTCTCTCGCTGGCTGTCTCTCACATAAATAAATAAAAAAAATCTTTAAAAAAATAAATAAAAATAAAAAATAAATAAACATGCAATACTTCCCTATTGCATACCTTCAACTACTCTGTTAATGTTTCATCACCTGTTCTACTATACCTGTTTATTTTTTTAAATCTCAATAATCTCTGTGCCACCTCCATACTGGCCTCAGTAAATGCTAGTTTCCATTTAACTACTTGGCCATGGACACATAACCTTCTCTTACTAGCCCACAGCAAAGCTCGGGCAGTCAACTTTCTGATAGTTCAAGTTTTAACAGAAGAGTGTTAGAACACAGAATTACTCAGCTGGTTCACTAGAAAAACTAGTCCAAAGCCCACCGGCCCAAGCCAACCTCTTTACAGGGCTTTCTGCACCACCCCACCCCCTAGATATCCCTAGATATCCCCCACCCAAGACCACCTGCTTATGCATCACCCCATCTGCCTACCCACCACAGGGCTTATCCTCCCTCCTCCAAAGGGGAGACTGTTGATCATGAGCACTTGTCCAGCTTTACAGCTGCTTGCCTGTCCAACATGAGCACTGCTTGTCCATCTATGGAGCCTGCAGCCTGCACTTCTAGCTCCAAGAATGTGCCTCTTCAGCTGCAAGGCTTGCGGCCTGATCACCCTACTACGAGACCACCCATGAATGAGTTTAGAACACATTTAGACTCCTCAGAATTCAAGGTTTTCCAAGTCATAGCCTGTGAAGATTTGTCTCTAACTTGGATATGCCCTTCAGAAGAGATCATTCTCGGGGGGCTGGCTGGCTCAGTCAGCTAAGGATCTGCCTTCGGCTCGGGTTGTCACCTTGGGGTCCTAAGATCGGTCCCTTGTTACCTCTGCCCTTCTTCCCGCTTGTGCTTTCTCACTCTCTCAAATCAAAGTCTTAAGAAAAAAAGAAGAAGAAGAAGAGATCATTCTCTGTTACTCACAGGACTGTGCCCTATCAGAGCTACAGGACAACCACATGAGAACAAAGAGTATCATACCAGAATAAAATAATCTGTGTGATTTTCTCTCTACCCTCTAATCACATTTACACCCCAAATTCCTCCAACTACTACAACAATTCATGTCTCTGAACTCTATTTGGAATTTTAACATTCCACTTTTCTTGAATTCCTTCATGTGCTTTGGTATTTCCAAGTGTACGTGAACTCCCTAGGGAACTGTGAACACTACAGGATCCAGTGTAAGTCAGTGTGCATGTTTTTTCTAGGGTCAGGGTATACAGTTTCACTAAGTTCTCAAAAGGGACCCAAAATAGATTAAGTCTTGAATTTCTCTGTACTGTCTATAGCAACAAGCACAGCAATGAACACATTCCAGGGCTCAGTTAAGTATTTGTTGGCTGGCTATATACAGAAGACCGCTTCTAGTTTTCTCACTCTTTTTACATAAAATACTAGTTTTTAAAAAATATGTGAAGGTCCTAACTTCATTCATCCAAAAGACATTTACATTGTGCCTGTCCTATGTGGAAAACACTACACTAGGCTCCAAGAATTTAAAAAAATTACACATATATATTATATATATAATATATATTTATATATAAAATATAATTATATATAATAAAATATATATAATAAAAATTATATATATATATGGTATCCACACACAAGGAGCTCAAAGTATAACAGGGGAGACAGAAACATCTAATTATATAATACAACATGGTAAAAAGGCAATACAAAAGATGCTGGGAGTAGGCTCAGATGCGGTTGCTGAAATTAGGAGAGTATAAAATGATTGATAGGCAGTAAGATCAGTGGGCAAAGCAACAAACACTGGGAACACACACACATTTAAGAGCACTTTAACAGAAATGAAGCCCAAGAATGGACAAGGAAGGAATGATGAATAAAACACATGAAAAACAGAAGAGCAACTTCTGAGGGAGGATGAAACCAACAGGGTCAAAAGCAACAGTAACGTCTGAAAAAGACTACAAAGGACCTAGCAATGAGAGGTTACTGGTAGCCCTGGAAACTCCCCAGTAGCGAACATACAAGTCAGATTATGTTGCAATGAGGAGTCAATAGAAAATAAGTTGTTTGGATAATGGGGCGCCTGGATGGCTCAGTCAGTTACGGGTCTGCTTCTCCCTCTGCGCCCCCCCCCCCCCCCCCCCCCCGCTGCTCGCTCGCTCTTAAATAAAATCTTTAAAAAAAAATGTTTGGATAAGAAAGGAAGACAGGATAGTAAGTAGAAGGAGTTCAGGATAAAAAGGAACCCTTTTCAGGAGGGGAGGGACCTGAATAGGTTTTCTGGCTAAAGGGAAAGAGTAACTGGAGAGGAAGAGGTTGAAGACTGTGGAAACAGAGGTGACATAAAAGAGCAAGGACCCAGGAATGGTAAAATAGAGTCAAGGACATGACCGGAGAAGTTGGAATTCAACAGGAAGTGAAACATCCCATTTACTAAAACCAAAGTAAAGACAGTAATGATGGCAAGGGGAAAATAAAGTTGTAGGTAGGGGAGGGGGCAGACAGTTAATGAGGGAAATCATTCCCAATAACTAATCTTCTCATTTGTGATTTTTCAGTTATTCTGACAAAGAGCTGGAAAGAAAAGTGACTCTTCAAACTAAACCCAATTTCAATGGTTACAAATAAGAAATAAATGAAATTACACAATATTAGAGTCAAAACATCGGTTAGAGACAAAGTATGTTCTATGTTATTTCACCAAAGACAGTATAGTATGTATTTGTGATCAGCCCTAACAACCCAAACACGGTAGGAAGAAAGATCTAGGACGAGAGTTGGCAATGTTTTTCTGTAAAGAACCAGAAAATATTGTTTGGCTTTGTAAACCATATAGTCTCTATTACAACTACTCAATTCTATCACCGTAGCTTCAAAGTGGCCATAGACAGTACATAAACGGGCATATTGTGTTACAATAAAACTTTACTTACCAATGAGTGGATCTGCCCACAGGCCTTAAGTTTGCTGACCCCTGTTCTCTAGGCTGAGAACATTGCAAAGGAAATGAGGTGGTAGAAAGAAGCATAAATTAGGAGAATGAAATAAGAAAGCAGACACAGGGGGTGCCTGGGTGGTTCAGTCGGCTAAGCGTCTGCCTTTGGCTGGGGTCAGGATCCCGGCTCGGGTCATGATCCTGGGGTCCTGGGATAGAGCCCCTGCTCAGCTAGGAGCCAGTTTCTACCTCTCCCTGCTTGTGCTCTCTCTCTCTCTCTCAAATAAATGAATAAAATCTAGAAAGAAAGAAAAGAGAAGAGAAAAGAGAAAAAAGAAAGAGGGGGAGGGAGGGAGGAGAAAAGAAAGGAATAAGGAAAGGGAAAAGAAAAGAAAAAGAAAAGAGGAAAGGGAAAGGGAAAAGGAATGAAAGAAAAGCCACAGAACTAAAATGTAGTTGAGTTGGGGTATTAAATCAAAGAGCAAAATATGAATAAAGGAGCAACAGAAAAAGCAGAAAGAGAGTGAAGGAGAAAAGCAGATGACAAACACTGGAAAGAGAAAGGAAACCAAGTAAAAAGTGAGTAGAGATAATATACACAGAGACAAAAGCAGCTGAATGCCCTAAAAAATAGGTGGCAAAATGAAGCTGGGAAAATGAGAGCATCCCAGCTCCTTCTGCAATGGAATTCAGATAAAGGATAAAACACACACTAATTTTCCAGTGATAACCTGATGGTTTAATTATGGGTGTGCAAAAGGAACCCACAGCTTACAAAATGTAGTTACTTTCCATTTTGCCCACATTATCAGTCTGGTAACATATATAGCATTCAAGAGATCAAATGAAACTTATTCACCATATCATAAAAAGAGATCAATTATTTCTAGGCCTCTTATTCACTTGCACGTGCGTATAAATATGACAACTTTTAAAACATATTAAAACAAAAAAGGAAAACTTATTAAATCAATAAAGTCAGCAATAAGAAGTTAAAAGCCATACTAACCTAACTTTTAAAAGTCTCCCCCAAAATAAAACCAAAGATTTAAAAAAGAAAAGAATCTTGAGGAATGATGAAAAAGAAAAACAAAGCTGGAGGCATCACGTTGCCTGATTTCAAGCTATATTACAAAGCTGTGATCACCAAGACAGCATGGTATTGGCACAAAAACAGACACACAGACCAATGGAACAGAAAAGAGACTCCAGAAATGGACCCTCAGCTCTATGGTAAATAATCATTGACAAATCAGGAAAAAATATCCAATAGAAAAAAGATAGTCTCTTCAGTAAGTGGTGCTGGGAAAACTGGGCAGCTACATATAGAAGAATGAAACTGGACCATTTCCTTACACCATACACAAAGATAAGCTCAAAATGGATGAAAGACCTCAATGTGTAACAGGAATCCACCAAAATCCTAGAAGAGAACATAGGCAGTAACCTCTTCAACATCGGCCACATAATTTCTTTCAAGACGTGTGTCCAAAGGCAAGGGAAACAAGAGCAAAAATGAACTTCTGGGACTTCATCTAGATAAAAAGCCTCTGCACAGCAAAGGAAACAGTCAACAAAACTAAGAGGCAATCCACGGAGTAGGAGAAGATACTCGCAAATGATATTATAGATGAAGAGCTGATATCCAAGATCTATAAAGAACTTCTCAAACTCAACACTCAAAAAACAAATAACCCAATCAAAAAATGGGCAGAGGGGGCACCTGGGTGGCGCAGTCGTTAAGCGTCTGCCTTCAGGTCAGGGCGTGATCCCGGTGTTATGGGATCGAGCCCCACATCAGGCTCCTCTGCTATGAGCCTGCTTCTTCCTCTCCCACTCCCCCTGCTTGTTCCCTCTCTCGCTGGCTGTCTCTGTCAACTAAAAAAATAAAAAATCTTAAAAAAAAAAAAAAAAGGGCAGAAGACATGAACAGGCATTTCTCCAAAGAAAACATACAAATGGCTAAAAAGACACATGAAAAAAATGCTCCACATCACCAGCCATCAGGGAAATACAAATCAAAACCACAATGAAATACCACCTTACACCAGTTAGAATGGGAAAAATTAACAAAACAGGAAACAACAAACGTTAGCGAGGATGTGGAGAAAGGGGAACCCTCTTACACTGTTGGTGGGAATGCAAGCTGGTACAGCCACTCTGGAAAACAGTATGGAGGTTCTTCAAGATATTAGGAATAGAGCTATCCTATGACCCAGCAATTGCACTACTAGGTATTTACCCTAAAGATACACATGTAGTGATAAGAAGGGGCACGTGCACCCCAAAGTTCATAGCAGCAATGTCCACAAGAGCCAAACTGTGAAAGGAGCCGAGATGCTCTTCAACAGATGAATGGATAAAGATGCGATACATATATACAATGGAATATTATTCAGCCATCAGAATGATGAACGCCCACCATATGCATCGATATGGATGGAACTGGAGGGGATTATGCTAAGTGAAGTAAGTCAAGCAGCAAAAGACAATTATATGGTTTCGTTCCTATGTGGAACATAAGCAATAGCACGGTTAGGACCATACGCAAAGGGACGGAAATCTGAAGGGGGAGAAATCATAGGGGGAGATGAACGATGAGAGACTATGGACCCCGGGAAACAAACTAAGGGTTTCAGCATGGAGTGCATACAGGTGGGGCACATGCTGTGATGAGCACTGGGTGTTATATGTAAATAATGAATCCCTTGAACACTGTATCAAAAACTAATGATGTACTATACAGTTGCTAACTGAACATAATTTAAAAAAGAATCTTGAATAATATAATAATTTGCATATCTATATTGTACAGGAATTTTGTTTACTTTTGACTTTACTTGTGGGGAAATCCTTTAAGGTAAATGCAGACTTATTCTGACACAGCAAAAACAAATCAGACCACATAATTTATGTCACAATAGTACAATGTTTAAGAACATGATGGGGGGGGCATCTGGGTGGCTCAGTTGTTAAGACTCTGCCTTTGGCTCACTCAGGTCATGCATGATCCCACGGTTTTGGGATGAAGTCCTGCATCGGGCTCCCTGCTCATCTGGAAGCCTGCCTCTCCCACTCCCCCTGCTAGAGTTCCCTCTCTTGCTGTCTCTGTCAAATAAATAAATAAAAACTAAAACAAACAAACAAACATGATTTGGGGGTTAGAGGGCCCTGGGCTGTGTCCTCACTTTACCAAGCTACTGAATTGTGTCTTAATTTTTGTAATTAATGAACCATAACAATTATAATTACTCTAAAAAAGTTATCTCTATATTATCTCCAAAATAATACTTATAGAGGGCAACTTCTGCCAGGACAGTATTAAAAACCTGGCTTAAGAGACCTGAAATCCTAGGGGCGCCTGGGTGGCGCAGTTGTTAAGCGTCTGCCTTCGGCTCAGGGTGTGATCCCAGCATTCTGGGATGAAGCCCCACATCAGGCTTCTCCACTGGGAGCCTGCTTCTCCCTCTCCCACTCCCCCTGCTTGTGTTCCCTCTCTCGCTGGCTGTCTCTGTCAAATAAAAAAATAAAATCTTAAAAAAAAATTTAAAAATTGAAAAATTTAAAAAAAAGAGACCTGAAATCCTAAACACATGACTTAATACTATTTTCAGAATACTATGCACTGGACACAATTGGATAATTCACTAAACCACTACAGTCTTTAAATAAAATACCTGAAATTACTCCACTATGGGATGTCCTCAGCAAGAAAACTATATTTTTATGTATATAGCAAAATACATCCAGCCCATTATGAGTGTACTGAACACTGTCAAAGCTGTCGCTCTGATCTGTATGTTCTTGGCTTTCTACAATGAACACAGATTACCTGAGAAATAAAGACATAGTAAAATAATAAAATAAAAAATTTAAAGACAATATTTCTGAAGAGGATTACAAAGAATGGGATACCACAGATATTTCCAAGTAATATTTACCTTTACAAATCTGGGAAATGTCAACTCACTTTAAGAATGAAAAACAAAGTCTATTATGAATGGCTGTTAGCTAAACGGCCTGGTACCCAACAGAGTTAGGAACATTTTGCTGTTGTGTTGTGGCCAATACTTTTTCTAGAGTGCTATGTACTAAATTCAACAGAAATTGTATTTTCCCTTTCAGCTTATTATCCAAGGTCAATTTTAAAATTGAAAACAGTAAAATACTTCAACAGTATAAGCATAAACATAATTTTGTGGTCCTAAGCATAAACAATATCAGCTCCAAAGGCAGCGCCTAAAAAAACTTGTTTCCTTGTATGGGCCATTGAAGGACTCTTAGACAAAGAGTTGTGAATCAGAGACACAGACATTTGAGAAGGTACAAAAACAGAACACAGTGCCTTCTTTACGGCAAAGCGGTTAAATGTACCTAGCACTGCTAGCTAGCTTCTGAAAAAAACAAGCTAACTATAGGTAAGAACCTTGTTAAGGGTCCAAGAGAAAGGCTTTAACTTTCCGGTGACTTGTATTTCTAAATAACAATGTAGAAAAATGAACACAGTAACAGAAACAGCTGTTGGTATAGGCTGACTAATGAAAATAAAAAACTGGTGAGTTAAAATTCGCAAGAGACTTGACTACAGAATTTGACCAGAAAAAAAATCAATTTAAGTTCGAAATTGCCCAAAGAGCCTTTCGACATGTTATGAACACTCAACACTGCAGAGTATGCTCTCGAAACAAGTAACAGCAATTCCCATATTTCCCTCCTCAGCAGACATTTGAAACAGGCTAAATTTTAATATAACTATATCACGCCTTTTATATTTTCAAAACATAGTCCCATATTCTGAATTTTTAAAAAAAATATCCGTGTTCTACTTCTTTACCTTTTTCATCTTCATTAGACAACCGTTTTTCCATCCACGGCTCTCTGCCTTTCTCCCTTAGACCTGTGCTTTATTTTCAGGTCACAAAACTAAAACATTTATAGAACTATAAGCATAATAAAACCAGATAAGCATCATTTATAAGCATTTTAAAACTAAAAATTTATAAGCTAAAGGACTGTAAGCCAAATAGGACAAGAAATTTCAGTTGAGAATCATGTATAGCATTCTTGACCACGAAACTGTAGAAAATCCTTTATAAACTTTTTTAACAGAACACAAACTCTCATTATTTATCCTACTAAAAGTACCAAGGACTCTTCCTCTGAAGTTTTAAATATTTTCCAACAAAATTGCATTAAAATGCCCATCTGTCTTAATCAGGTTGTTCTAAAAAAAAACCCATTTCTTAAAAAAAAAAAAAAAGTCTGTATAATCGGTGTACAGTCTTTGTTTAAATAAATCTTATAAAAGATGAAGCATATTTAGGAAATCAAAATTCACCTCTTCTTGCATAACTGGAGTCCATATCTTTAAACTGTACCACAACAAAGTCTGAACACTTGAACAAAATACTCTCCATTATTTCTTCACGTTTTGGCCCCGAACTGGATTCCATACTTTTCTCATGTGCAGCATCAAGTACCAAATCACACTAAAATGAGAAGCATGAGTAAATATTCAAAATATTTATAAAATAAGACAGGGACTCTTTAGCACATCAAGGTACTATTTCTTACATGTCTTTGACAAAAATAACCTATCTCAAAAGAACCTTATAATCATACCTTTTTCTCAGAAATATGGCCTATTATCTATTTCATCATTCAAAAATCCTCTTATCTAAACTGGTCCTTGCTACCATAGTCTGTTTTAAGTACATTAATGGTGATAAAGAAGAAAATAATGAACCACTCAATCCCTCTTCTATCCCCCAATGCTTGAAACGATCAAGGCATTTTAATAAGCACACAGAGCAAGTTTAATGATACAAACCAGTCTATAAAATATTCAGTATATGAAACTGAAGAGCAAAATCCGTAAAAGTGGTTTTAAAAAGTGCTTTAAAGAACATGAAAATGTGACAAACATGCCCACCTCACAACTATAAATTGCTAAATCAGACACTATTAGTGTCAGGAAGCCATACAAATATACAGTAGTTGATGATTCATGGGGTTTTACATTTAACAAAAAGGAAAAGAGTAAAAATTACCTTAGGACTGTATGTTTTAAAAACTCCTTCATATATACCTCCGTTTTTCACTTGTACTTCACATTTGGATCCCTAAAAACATACAATTAATTATCAAAGAAACAGTGTGCTACCCAGTCAGGAGGGATAATTGTTTTCATTTTAGTTTTTATATAGCTCACCAGGCTTCATTCAGCATTCACTGACAGAACAATAAAAAATTCTAAAACATTCACAGTACAATGAATTCTCAAAATTTCTCAGGAAGCCCTGCTCAGAGTTTGCAGTATGAATTTAAATGCTGAAGTTAAATATTTCTGACTCTGGTTTTATTACGTGACAGAATAATGCACTAAAGACTATCAACTACTACTACTATCTTATACATAGCAGGGTTGACAAGAATTCTTTTATAGTGAGTCACAATAGTTTGGATGGAGTTCTAATCTATTTTTTTCTAAATAACCTGATTAAATGTGACCTAAGAATTGTTACTGTGAGAATCATTCATCTACATTTTAACATCGTGAAATTACTTTACTGCACTCCCAAGGCAGTTTCTCCCCAATAATCTGGTAACTTACAACAACTGATGTAAGTATATGAACCATCCTCATATTTGCATAGATTCCATCAAAAGAAATCTGAAATAGTAAGAAAAAAACATTATTAGCAATCATTATTTATCCTCTTATATATTTAGGTTAAGATTTATTTTGTTACAAAATGTTTAGTTAAGTTTATAATACCTTACATGCATTAAAGAAAGACTTGGTTTATTTGCTGCAACATGGACGGCACTGGAGGAGATAATGCTAAGTGAAATAAGTCAAGCAGAGAAAGACAATTATCATATGATTTCTCTCATCTATGGAACATAAGAACTAGGATGATCGGTAGGGGAAGAAAGGGATAAAGAAAAGGGGGGTAATCAGAAGGGGGAATGAAACATGAGAGACTATGGACTATGAGAAACAAAATGAAGACTTCAGAGGGGAGGGGATGGGGGAATGGGATAGACTGGTGATGGGTAGTAAGGAGGGAACGTATTGCATGGTGCACTGGCTGTTATACGCAACTAATGAAGCATCAAACTTTACATCGGAATCTGGGGATGTACTGTATGGTGATTAACATAATATAATAAAATAAAATTAAAAAAAAAAAAAAGAAAGACTTGGTTTACTTTGATCTTTTGTTTCCTTAGAGAATAGAAGCTTAAGTTTTCAACAGTGAAAACAGTCATACCATCTAACAATGTTTTGACTACATGTGATACAAAAAAGCAAAAGCGATCTTCCACACATGAGGAATGACAAAACCACAGAAACAGAGAATAGACCAAAGGTCGGGGAGCAGAAAGAGGAGGGATCACTACAAAGTAGCATGAGTGATTTTTCAAGGTGAGAGAACAGTCCCATTATCTTGACTGTGGCGGTGGTTACACAACTGTATGCATCAAAACTCAAGGACCTGTATACTAAATAGGGTTAAGTACACAAATAAATAAATAAATGGGGTGGAGGAGTGTGCACCTTTGTCAAAGACCCTTGACTATATTCTCTTAGCATGTACGAATCAATGACAGTGCTCTTAGGTCTCATCAACCATACCACTCCTTATTACATACTACATAAGCACGTCTCCTCCTGATTCGAAATAAGAATATCTGTCCAGTGATTGCACATTCTGAAAGATCAATGACACTTTATCATTTATTTTTTCCATCACATGGAACTGTCCTTCATGCCCAGTTTAATTTTATTGATAAAGTTCTAAAATTTAAAACAAGAAGGCCCTTTCCAAGGGAGAAAAATGGAAGGACTTAAAAGAGGGCATTAATTCAAAATCAAAACCCCGAAGAACTCTGCAAACTCCAGTGTTGGTGTTCCACTTTCTTTTTTGGGTGTTATTCATTTAGATCTGCCTTTAGCCATTTATAAAGCAACAAATGACGTTACTTTGCATGAAAAATACTATTTACAGATAATTTTACATTTTATATGTAGAATCATCTCAAAAAACATCACATATAGCTAATAATTTTAAACCAAACAGTACTGAGGTATAAAAATTATATGAGATATAAAACCCAAGAAAAAGGATTTCTTTTCACCTTGGTTTTGGTCTATGGTTCAGAAATAACATTTTAGTTACCAATTCTTCCAAACAAGTGACATTAAAATTACTCACCGTGGATTGAGGCAATCCTTTGCTGTTTCGACCTCTGAAAAAATTAAACGTTTATTAAGTTCAACAGGCTAAATGAGCTAAAAAAAATTTCAAATTTGAAGTATCTTATAATTCCATTCAAATAAAGCATAGGCAATCTGTGGGGAGGGCTCATCTATTATTAAGTATAAAGGTTACCTAAGAATTGGTTCTCTCTGTGCTTTGTTGGCTCGGAGGCCCAGAATAGGTATGGATCATGGGAGGGAGGAAGGAGGAAAGAATGTGAACATGATCAAAATAAAATAAACAAAGTAAAAATAAAAATAGCTTACTGGAAAAAATAACCAATACTAAACATAATAATCTTTACTCCCAAAGTAACCTATCGCTCTGTTACAGAAAGCTACTTAGGAATAAAACATAAATTCTACTCCTGATTTAACTGTCATATTATTGACTGACATCAAAGCCACCTTCCATGTTTTTCCCTTGCCTCTAAAAATAGACACTATGTTTACAACTGCGGAAAAACATTTGAAAATAAGTTAAATCATTCAAAGCACTTTCATTTCTAAGTACCTCTGTCAGGATCTATATAGCAAGTACCTTTTCCTGCCAATCCCCTACCTCTGAAACAATGCAGTACACCAAAGTCAGCCATCATGTTATTTCCAGAAAGGTGGACTCAAGTGAATTTAGTTATAGAGCATAATACAACCTAAAGCTTGTTCCACTGGAATAGATTAGGCCCCTTATGAAATGATGAAACATTAATAACATAAAATGCTATATTCCTCATAAACATTAATTACTCCAGAATAACAGGACTGGAATCTTTCTCTTTTTTAGAGAGAGAAAGTGTGAGCAGGGGAGGGGCAGAGGGAGAGGGAGAGAATCTTAAGCGGGCTCCACACTCAGCATGCAGCCTGACGCAGGGCTGGATCTCATGACCCTGAGATCATGACCTGAGCAGAAATCAAGAGTCAAGGCTTAATCGACTGAGCCACTCAGGCCACCCTTGAAATCTCATTTTAATAAAGTAATCAAAATACTCAAGTCACAAATTCAAAGAGAAGCACAATTCAGGTCCAAAACGTCTCCTAGTATGAATGGTGCCAATTCCCACTAAAATAGCACTGATCTTAGAACCTCAAGGACAGGGCTGGTTTGCCCTCCAACTCAAGTCACTCTCTCTCACGTAGAAAATAACATCTTAGACCAAAGCACCTCTGAAAAGTCCTTCCATTTCTAACATTCTGATTCTGTAACTCTTTGCCTCACACAGCACAGAGAAATTCCTGAAGTCCCCGGAAGAGGACTAATAATACCATTTATAATACTACACACCAGATACCATGGTAAGCACTATGTCAAATCTCTCATCCCTAACTTTACAGGTGAAGAAACTGAAACTCAGCTAAATATCTTGACCAAAATCATCTGGCTAATGAGCAGCAGAGTTGGTATTTTAACCAGGTGATCCAAAGTCTAGGCTTTTCATTTCTAGGTTATATTCTGCCTCTCTGAAATTGCATCACAAGGAATAAACTAACTTCACAATTAAACCTAACCAAAATTTAACATTTTTTTCAAACATCGTTTGAATTTGTTGGGTTTTTCTAATTATTTGTAGTCTGTAACCAAAGGCTACCAGATGGCTAAAAATCCTGCTTAGAATTATCTTAGTGGTTGCTGAGATGCCACAGTTAAGACTTAAACCATTGCTACCAATTAAGTACCTTTAAATTCATGTGGCATCCCCACAAAGCTATTTAAAAGAATTTACAGACCCTTTATAGAAGTCACATTATTTTTTTATTGATTATACAATTACATCATTGACTAATAAAGAACAATTGTTTTGACAATCCAGTTTACTTAGAACAAATCATTCAAAAATAATAAAAGACTCACAGCGATATAAAGTGATACAGAGCGTAGAAACAACAGACTTCACTGACCAAACCAGGGAGTTGAATAACCAAGGGGAACGTTAGCATATCATAGTAGCATTTTCTGAAACTTATGCTACAAATCCATTTCTTTTTTAATTCTGGGATCCACTTAGATTATGCTTTACTTTTAATTTTTTTCGAACAAAGCATCTTGATGTTTCTTATAGTAACAAAAACTGAATTTCAAAGAAGCTAAGATCAGGGGCACCTGGGTGGCTCAGTCAATTAAGTGTCTGCCTTTGCCTAAGGTCATGATCCCAGGATCCTGGGATCAGGCCCTGGACTGGACTCCCTGCTGAGCAGAGAGCCTGTTTCTCCCTCTCCCACTCCCCCTGTTTGTGCTCGCTCTCCGTCAAATAAATAAAATCTTAAAAAAAAAAAAAAAGCCAAGATCATCCTCTAGTCCTAAATATACTTATGATTAGATGGATCAGATTTAACAAAACAACCATATCCAGGATTCTATGCTTTCAATTGTTACTGAATAGGAAGTTAAGGTGTGATTCAAAATGCCAAATTAATATAAAGAAAAATTTAAAATAATAGCTTATATTGCTTCAAAGTAACACAGGAGGGAGGAAACAGTTGGAGTATGAATAAGACTGGCATGCTAACCCTTGAAATTAGATGACAGGTGTGTAGGGGTTCAATATATCATTCTGCCTGCTTTTTACAATTCCTTAAGTTAAAAAAAAAAAGTACTTTCTGATACGATGCAATTGGAGCCCGGATTTAATCAAGATCTACTAGTTTACAGGAAACACGGTGTGGAAGAACTGATACCACGAGGTTACGAATCAGTTAAACCCAGAATGTGGTAAATTTGACATAACAAATGACAGCTTCTTCAACAAATAAATGGCAGAAGAAAAAAAAATAGTGCAGAGGGAGGGAAAATTATAAATTTAAAGACACACATAAATCAAAAGCAAAGTGTGGCTTCTCAATTTCAAAACTTACTACAAAGTTACAGTAATCAAAATACTGTGGTACTGGCATAAGGACATAAAATCGAATGGAATAGAGAGCCCAGAATTAAACCCTCACATATATGCTGAACCCTTACACCTTATAACATATACAAAAACTACCTCAAAATGGGTCAAAGATGCAAATTTAGGAGCTAAAACTACGAAACTCTTAAAGCATAGGGGACAAGTCTTCATGACTTTGAATCTGGCAATGATTTCTTAACTGTGACACCAAAGTGCATAGATAACATTAAAAAAAAAACAGTAAAAAGGACTTCATCAAAATTAAACATTTCTGTATAAAAGATTATCAGAGAGTTATCAGACTGAAAAGACAACACTTCTAGAATGACAGAAGATATGTGCATTTCATATATCTGATAAGGGGTTCATTTCAGAATAAACACCTATAACTCAGTAACAAAGAACACACAACCCAATTCAAAATGGACAAAAGACTTGAAGAATATTCCTCCAAGGAAGTCATACGATTAGCCAATAAGCACGTGAAAAGATGTTCAACATCACTAGCCATCAGGAAAAATGCAAATCAAAACCACAATGAGCTACCACTTCACCCCCACTACAACAGCTGTTATCAAAAAGACAAAAAAATAACAAGTGTTGGCAAAAAAAACTGGAAACTTTTTTTCCAATTAGAAAAACTGGAACCCTTGTGCACTACCTGTGGGAATGTAAAATGGTGTAGCTACCGTGGAAGATAGTACGGCAGTTCCTCAAAAAATTAAACAGAATTACCATATGATCCAGCAATTATCACTGAAAGCAGGGATCTGGGGACAACTGGACCGCTTAGTGTCTGACTTCGGCTCAGGTCATGATCCCGGAGTCCTGGGATCAAGCCCTGCATTGGGCTCTGCTCAGCGGGGAGTCTGCTTCTCCTTCTCCCTCTGCCCCTCCCCCCGTTTGTGCTTTCTTCTTCACTCACTCTCTCTCAAATAAATAAAATCTTAAAAAAAAAAAAAGGACTGTGATTTATTAACTTCTACTTTGTTGTCCAAAATGTCTTTAATTTCTTAAAATAAAAAAATTCAATCCTACACAGCCTTCAAATTCAAATGCCACCTTTTCAAGAAGCCTTCCTTGGATTACACCATCCCAATCAAATACACAGTGCTCTCAACTCTCCAGACTGGAATTTGACATAACCAGATTTGTATTATAGTTATTGGTGACCTATCATATGCCCACTACTCAGGGCCATCACCTGACCAAATGGTGCTTTTGTGCAAATCAGAAAATGATGCCTCCTCCAGAGAGTAAAAACCCCACACTAGAGAAAACAGTGTGATCAGCAGCCAGTGCTTCTGTGAAAATCAGAAGAGGTACCAGAAATGGAGGTAGCTCCAAAGGCCCATGGTGTGGCCAAAGAAACTCGTGGATTTCAACATCCATTCATGTCCTTGGCCCAAAGCTCCTGAACTACGAACTACGAAGACTGGTAGACAGAATCTTATACAACTTTGCACCATCTACCAAATCAGCACAGAGAAACCATAGGTCACATATGACAAATATCTAATAAACTAATGAGCCCAGTCAAAAAGAAAGAAAAAGATGGAGAAAGATTTCAAAGTAATCATTACGTAAATCAACGGTCAGCAAAATGTAGCCCACAACCTGTTTTTGTTGAGATTCTAAGTATGTTTTCAGGTACGGAGGAAGGGAGGAAGGGAAGGAGGAGAGAAGGGACAAGCCAAGAAGAATATGCAACAGAGAAGTTATACGGCCCATAATGCCTAAAATACTAACTCTCTGGGTCATTTCAAGAAAAATCTGACCTCTGCGCAGAAAACAAAGTGGCTGTGATGTCAACAACTGCAATTTAAAAAATAAAGTCGACTGCTGTTTTACATGAACCATTACTTCTAAAACAAATTTGATAGCTTATTACTTTTTTCATGGCAGTTTAATGGACACACAATTGAAAAATGTCATCAAAGTGTCCTCATTCTTAATTATTTTTAAGCTTTACAATGGAACTGAGATGGATCCAAATTTTGAAAAATCAAGGTATTTTACTAATGTAAATCTGATGACAATATAAGCAAGTTTCAGGGGCGCCTGGGTGGCACAGCGGTTAAGCGTCTGCCTTCAGCTCAGGACGTGATCCCGGCGTTACGGGATCGAGCCCCACATCGGGCTCTTCCACTGTGAGCCTGCTTCTTCCTCTCCCACTCCCCCTGCTCGTGTTCCCGCTCTCGCTGGCTGTCAAATAAATAAATAAAATCTTAAAAAAAAATATATATATATATATATATAAGCAAGTTTCACAAAGTCAGGAACTTTGTATTGATTGTTGAATAAAAAGCACCTAGCATAAAATAATGAAGGGGTAAATGGTAGATTATAAAACAGACTTGACATACCACCTTGTGACTCTCATAAGAATCTTGATTAGAATTATAAAAAAATAAAATGGTGAGACACTTGAATTGGAGGTTCTTACTTGGGCCATATCAAGGCAAGAAAAAAATAAAAGGCACCATGATTAGACAGAAAAAAGGAAAACCATCTTTAATAATAAAGACAACATGATCATTTATGCAAAAAACCCTAAGAGAATCTGCAAAAAAGCTACTAGAAATAAGAGCTTAAATTAGCAAAGCCAACTCAAAATGGATCAATGATCTAATGACAAACGGATTAAATGAACTTTTAAAAGAAAATAGGAAAGAAAATCTTTATAACCTTTGGTTAGAAGATTTCAAATAGTACAAAAATGCAAATCATAAAAGCAAAAAACTGACAAATTAGGCTTCATCAAAGTTCTAAGTATTCTGTCCTTCGAAAGACTTAAGAAAATTAAGTCAACCCACAGACAAGGAAATATTTGCAAAATATATGTCTGATAATAGACTTATACTCAGAAAATACAAAGAACTCCTACAACTTATTAAGAAGATAAATAGCCCAGGGGCGCCTGGGTGGCATAGCAGTTGAGCGTCTGCCTTCGGCTCAGGGCGTGATCCCGGCGTTATGGGTTCGAGCCCCACATCAGGCTCCTCTGCTATGAGCCTGCTTCTTCCTCTCCCACTCCCCCTGCTTGTGTTCCCTCTCTCGCTAGCTGTCTCTACCTCTGTCAAATAAATAAATAAAATCTTTAAAAATAAAT
The DNA here is from genome assembly GCF_002007445.2 of Ailuropoda melanoleuca. Lineage (NCBI taxonomy): Eukaryota > Metazoa > Chordata > Mammalia > Carnivora > Ursidae > Ailuropoda > Ailuropoda melanoleuca. Next base: position 8,700,924 of record NC_048229.1, read on the forward strand.
AAATAAAATAAAATTTTAAAAAAAGAAGATAAATAGCCCAGTAAGTGGGCAGAAGACTTACACAGTCATTTAACCAAATTAAGACTTAGTGGGTAAAATTAAAGCCTGATAATACTAACCACTAGGAAGGATCCCAAGCAACTGAAACTCTCACACACCACTGGTGGAAAATAAAATCTAGATTTCTTTTCCTGAAAAAGAGTTTGGCATTTTCTTATAAACATACTAGGGTGCCTGGGTGGCTCAGCTGGTGAAGCGTCTGCCTTTGGCCCAGGTCATGATCCCAGGGTCCCCGGACTGAGTCCCGCACTGGGCTCCCTGCTGAGTCATCTGCTTCTCTCTCTGCCCCTCCCGACAACCCCCCCCCCCCGGGTTCATTCTTGTTCTCTTGCAAAAATAAATTAAAATACTTTAAAAATAAATAAATAAAGTTAAACATACTAATACAACCTAGCAATCCCACTCCTAGGTAATTACTCAAGACCAATGAATGTGAACGTTCAAAACTGGTTTATTCACATAGCCAAATACTGAAAATAGTTCAAAAGTCTATTACGATAATGAATAAACACACTGTGGTAGTATACCCTTAACAGAGGGCTACTACGCAGTAATAAAGTTACAAATTACTGATACATGCTACACACAACACGGATGAATGTCAAAAGCACTGTGCTAAAAGAAAGAAGCCAGACACAAATGATCCCGTTTATATGACATTCTGGAAAGACAAATCTATATATAAAGAATCAGATCAATGTCTACCATGGGCTAAGGGAGAAGAAAGGTTATTATAAAAGTACAGAGGGACCTTTACAGGGTGGTATCTTAATTGTGATAGTGACTGAGTGACTATATACATTTGTTAAAACTCAAAAGAACTTTACATTGAATAGGATGAGTTTACTGCATATAAACTATACCTTCAAAAACCTGCCACTCCCCAAACTAAAGGCAGATCCAAAGAAAATAGAAACCCCTAACACATATACCTAAAAAGGGTTGAATTTTATAACAAAATTAATCTGATGTTAAAAATTCTTATATTGGGGCACCTGGGTGGCTCGGACAGTTAAGAGTTTGCCTTTGGCTCGGGTCATGATGCCAGGGTCCTGGGATGGAGCCCCCAGTTGGGCTCCCTGCTCATCGGGGTGTCTGCTTCTCCCTCTCCCTCTGCGGCTCCCCCTGCTTGTGCTATGTCTCCCTCCGTCCCTCCCTCAAATGAATAAATAAAATCTTTTTTTTAAAAAATTCATTATATTGCACTTAAAATAGGTGAATTTTACTGTATGTAAGTTATACTTCAGTAGTAAAGCTGATTATTTTTTAAGAGACACACAACTGGGAAAACTTTAATTGGCTGGACGTTAATCCTTGAGAATTTTAATTTTTTACATGTAATAATGTTTTTATTTTTTATTTATTTATTTTTTTGTTTTCTTTTAAGTCATCTCTTCCCCCAAAGTGGAGCTTGAACTCATGGCCCTGAGATTAAGAGTCACACACTCTACTGACTAAGCCAGCCAAGGTGTCGCTACACGTGATAATGTTCTTAAAACTTCCATTCTCTTAGAGATATACTGAAATATTTACAGAAGAAATGACATGTCAGGAATTGCTTTAAAAATAATATGGGAACCTACAGTAACCAAGAAAGCATGCTGCCGACATAAGGACAGATAAAAGAACAATGAAACAGCATTCACAGTCCAGAAATAAATTCTTAGTTATGGTCAAATGATTTTTAAGAAGAGCCAAGACAACTTACTGGGGAAATAATAGTCTTTTCAACAAATAGCGCTGGCACAACTAGATATCCATATGCAAAAGAATGTAGTCGGACCTCTACCTTATACCATATATAAAAATTCAAAATGGGCCAAATACCTAAATGTAAAGGCTAAACAACAGAAACTCTTAGAAGAAAAAAAATAGGGGTAAATCTTCAAGACCTTGGATTTGACAAGGAATTCTTTGTTTTTGTTTGCTTTTTTAAAAAAGATTTTATTGGGGCGCCTGGGTGGCACAGCGGTTAAGCGTCTGCCTTCGGCTCAGGGCGTGATCCTGGTGTTCTGGGATGGAGCCCCCCATCAGGCTCCTCCGCTGGGAGCCTGCTTCTTCCTCTCCCACTCCCCCTGCTTGTGTTCCCTCTCTCGCTGGCTGTCTCTATCTCTGTCAAATAAATAAATAAAATCTTTAAAAATAAATAAAAATAAAAAAGATTTTATTAATTTGAAAGAGAGAGCCCCAGAGAGAGCGAGCGAGCACGTGCATGAACAGAAGGAGGGGAAGAAGCAGACTCTTCCGCTGAGCAGGGAGTGACATGGAGCTGGATCCCATCATGACCTGAGTAGAAGGCAGTCGCTTAACCAACTGAGCCACCCAGACATCCTGGCAATGGATTCTTAGATAGGACTCTAAAAGCACAAACAATGGATGAAAATATAAATGGAACTTGATTAAAATCAGGAAATGACTGAGCCCCACGTTGGGCATGGAGTCTACTTAAAAAAAAAAGAAAAGGAGTGCTCTTGGGTTGTTTGTATATGTTTTTCCTTATTCAAGTGATAAAGGAAACAGATAATACATACATATGAAAATATACATTCTAAACTTTCTGTCCTAGACATAACCTCTCAAGTATAAGCTGCCTGAAGGTAAGGCCGTATTCATCTTGCTGATTCAATAAATATTTGTGAAATAAAAAGTTAAAAAAAAAAAAAACAACCTAGTGTTTGAGTGCTTCCTCTGTGCCAGACTTTTACACCTTAAATGAAGTTTGACATAAAATAAGCCCCACTTTGTAAGTGTACACTGTAACTTTTGTCTAAATTAGAGTGTGTGTGTGTGTATATGTATGTACATGTACATTACCCTGTGATCTTCACAACCCTGTGACTTTTTTTTTTTAAAGATTTGGACAGTGAGAGCAAGACATGTAAGTGGGGGGAGGGGCAGAGGGAAAGGGATAGAGAATTTTTTTTTTAACGATTTTATTTATTTATTTGACAGAGAAAGAGAGCAAGCATAAGCAGGGGGAGCAGCAGAGGGAGAGGAAGAAGCAGGCTCCCCACCGAGCATGAAACCTGATGCAGGGCTCCATCTCCCGACCCTGAGATCATGTCCTAAGCTGAGCTCAACCACCTGAGCCACCCAGGCACCCCTAACCCTATGACTTTTCTTATTAACACTTTACAGATAAGAAAATTGGGGACTGGTTAAATAACCATTCTGAGGTCACTGTAAGTGGCTGGCCTGGGATTTGAAACTGTCTAAAAGGCAGTAGAGTAGACCTTTCGGTTTTGGTATGGTATGCCCTCTGTTTTTAAGCACTGTACTCTGTCATAGTGCTTTTGGTTTCCTGGGTTAGGGAATAGCTGAGATCTCTTCTATAATTTATCCATAGTCCCTTCATATTTCTGGGTTTTTTTTCATGTTTTTGTTTTTGGGGTTTTTTTGCTATTGGTTTACTGATGTCCTTTTTTATCCCCCCAATAACTAAGCTCTAGGCCCAGTGTGGGCTTGAACTCACGACCCTGAGATCAAGAGTTGCACGCTCTACTGACTGAACCAGCCAGGCAACCCCCAAGAACACTCCTGATAACTGAAACACATTTAAAAATCTAGCTAAGAATAAAACTCGTTCCTTTATCAGTTCAAAATTCTAGGGGGAAAGTATGCAATTTCTCTTGGTATTGCCATCCACAATATAATTACAGAACTTTTTATTTAATTTTTTTACCATTCTGCTCATTCATAACCATCTTTCAACACCGTTATCTATACATGTCATTAGCTAGTTTTTTTTTTTTTTTTTAAGATTTTATTTATTTATTTGACAGAGAGAGAGGCAGCCAGCGAGAGAGGGAACACAAGCCGGGGGAGTGGGAGAGGAAGAAGCAGGCTCCCAGCGGAGAAGCCTGATGTGGGACTCGATCCCAGGACTCTGGGATCACACCCTGGGCCGAAGGCTGACGCCCAACGACCGAGCCACCCAGGCGCCCCTATTCGCTAGTTTCTACAACTATTTCAACAGGCCTGAGTAACACTTATACAATCAAAATAATATTTCACTGACCCAGATTTCCAGAACCAGAAATTATTGTCTGGATATAACTAATATTCTTTGGCACAGCAAGAAAGAATACTACATACCTCCAACCCCTTTCCAGCAAAGTTGTAATAATGCTCTTCTCCTCAGGTATTCATATGGCCACTGCTTGCTATTTAGATCTCAATTTAAATGTCCCCTCCTCAGAAAGGCCTGCCTGACCGTATTATCAAAAGTAGTTCCCCAACATTATAACACCCTGTTTTAGTACTTACTAGTAACTAATATTTAGTGCATAATAGACCTCAATATCTGAAATTCTATTATGCGTCCATCTATTTACTTTCTGTCTCTGCCCACTTCCCACTCCCAGAATATAAATTCCATAAGGGCAAACACTTCTGCCTCCTTCACCACTGTGTGCCCATGGCTTAACAGAGACTGGCACACAGCAAATATTCTAAACTGTTGAATAAATTAAGTATACAGTACAGTTTATGTGAATTATGACAAGTATCGACTAGTTTAATTTCTTTTTATGGTACAGAAAAATTATAGTTGTCAAGAAAAAGGACAACTAAAACCTAGAAATCTAATTCCAGCTCTTACAGTTAACTCACTTAGGTGAGTCATTTTGTTCTTCCCATTTCAGTTTTTTTATTAGAAAGGGAAATTCTATAACTAGTACTTACTGAATAACTATTTCCTCACTGAAAAGACGAGTAAAGCTAGGTTTTTTTTTTTTCTTTTTAGCAAATAAGGTGGACTGGCAACTCTAAATTCACACAAAACAACTGTCAGATTAATCCAGTCATATAATCATCTAGAATCAATGTTTCAAAACAACTACCATCCCCATAAGAACTAATTTAACTTCTCCGCAAACTGCTAGGATTCAAATTCTGACCCTATCACTTCTAGCTCTGTGACCTTAACCTCGTAACTTCAGCTCTTTGTGTCTCAATCTCAAATTTATAAAATGGTGATAAAAATAGTACCTTCTCAAAAAGAAAAGAAACAAAAACAAAAACCAGTATTTTCACGTAAGGTTATAAAAAATTAAATGATATTCATATAGACAGCCCGGCTTAAGAACAATGCCTGACACATTAAATAAATGCTTAATAATTGTTGGCTTAATACAATTATTTCCCTCATACTACAGCATAAACTACAGCTGTAAAAACATATCTCTTTGGGGCACCTGGGCAGCTCAGCCGGTTAAGCATGGGCCTTCAGCTCAGGTCATGATCCCAGGGTCCTGGGACTGAGCCCCACATCGGGCTCCCTGCTCAGCAGGGAGCCTGCTTCTCCCTCTCGCTCTGCCTCTTGTGTTGCCCATTCTCTCTCTCTCTCTCTCAAATAAATAAAATCTTTAAAAAAAAAAATCTCTTCAAATGAAGTTTTACTTAGAGGAAGGGATAAGGGGCTTGACCATAACATGAAGCCATGCAAAATTAGATACAACCTAGACACACCAGAAGCTCCAGAGGACTCAGATAAAAAGGAATTTCAGGGCCCAACTCCAGTGCTATCCAACAGAACTTTTTATAATGATTAAAAAAAAAAAGTTCTGTATCTGTGTTGCCCAGTACGGTAGCTGGGGGGCACACGTGATAGCTGAACACACAATATGGCTACTGTGACTGAGGACTGAATTTTAATTTTAATTAACTTAATTGTAAATTTAAATAGCCATATGCAGACAGTAGCCACCATACTGAATAGTACAGTTCCAGTCCTCTCCTTGAGCTTCTTCAGCAACAGGCCCTGTCAACCTTCCAAGCATTCATGATCCCCTCTGACTAATGCACCAAAAGTGCTTCCATATAGTAAACTCAAGTCTCTGTACCAATGGTTTTACCCACTGGTCATTAATCAAAACAACTTTAATCCCCTTCAAAAGACAACAAGTGATAATGAGTAAGAGGGAAGTACAGGTGAAAAAAGCTGAGCCACTACTGCTAAAGCACAGTGACAGCTACATAGGGCTCATTTAAACTGTTCTATTTTTATATACTGAAATTTTCTATTTAAAAAATTCTCCGGGCACAGCGGTTGAGCGTCTGCCTTTGGCTCAGGGCGTGATCCTGGCGTTATGGGATCAAGCCCCACATCAGGCTCCTGCACTATGAGCCTGCTTCTTCCTCTCCCACTCCCCCTGCTTGTGTTCCCTCTCTCGCTGGCTGTCTCTATCTCTGTCGAATAAATAAATAAAATCTTTTAAAAAAAAATTCTTAGTATTTATTTCAAACTCACTTCATTCCTTCTCTAAGAGCTTTCAAATCTGTCTCCCTGCTTTCATTAAGTGCCTCCTCTCCATTTCTTCTGCCACACTGTGAACCACATCTTTCTACACATACCATGTTGATAGCATCTTCTGCTTTAGCACAAACTTCCTTGCCTGGAACTTCCTCTTGTCTTCCATGGCCTCACTGAAAACTGCTCATCATTCCTCAAGATCCATTACAACCCTCCTGCTTTTTTTTCAAAGTTTTTTTTCCTCACCGCCCACCCACAGCAGTCATTCACTCCCTCCTCAGTGCTATCAGTTTACACTAGCTGCATGCCTGCCTTCCCTACTACACTGAGTAACCTGGAAGCAGAGATGTTTCATTCATCTTTTATTTTGATTCCAGTTAGTTAACATACGGTTAGTTTCAGGTGTACAATATAGTGATTCAAGAATCTTTCACTTTTCAACTGTCCCAGTCTCACAGATTCAAACTTGTACCGAATTAATGAACAGTATACATACAAGCTCAACAAAATGCTGTACTGCGTACACTCATCTAGCACTACCCGAGACCTGCCAACAAGCACTTTTCAGCCTCAACTCGCTCATGTAGTTCTACCAATTTCCAAAAATGCTAATAACAGCTAAAAGTTACTGAGCACTTACTACATGCCAGGCATTGATTTAAGCACTTTACACACACAACTCATTTAATATTCGTCATCCCCATTTCACAAAGGAAGAAACTCAAGCACAAATGAAATAGCCAGCCTTACGTCACAAAATAAAAAAGGAGCTGGGGTGCTAAATGAATTGTTGTATGACTTTGGACAAGTCACTTAAAGTGCCTGCTCCTGTGTAAAATAAAGAGGATGAGTCATGATGATCTGAAACACAAGCTTCCAATTTTAAAATTCAGATTTGTGGGAAGGGAATAGGATGCCAAATAGAAGGAACACTAATCTGTGAAAAGAAAAAGTAATTTTAGGCATTCTCCATAAAATAGTTTGAGGGAAAATGTCAATCTTTATTCTTATATTTCATAGCAAGCTACTATAGAAAAACATGGAAAATGTTCTCAATTAAGAAAACTAACATATGGGGGGGCGTCTGGGTGGCACAGCGGTTCAGCGTCTGCCTTTGGCCCAGGGCATGATCCCGGGGTCCTGGGATGGAGTCCCACATCAGGCTCCTCCGCTATGAGCCTGCTTCTTCCTCTCTCACTCACCCTGCTTGTGTTCTCTCTCTCACTGGCTGTCTCTCTCTCTGTCAAATAAATAAATAAAATCTTAAAAAAAAAAAAAAACTAACATATGGGACAAGCTAAGTTCTACCGGAGTTAATAAAAAGAAAAATAAATGAGAATTTGTTTCAATGGAAGACTTAGGCTAGATCTAAAGGATCTAAGGATAAGGATGTGGAAAAGCAGAAAAATGATGGAAGAGCAGGCAAGGAATGAAGGCTGAGCTGCGTACCTGCAGAGTTGATAAGAAAGGAGACCATACTGATTTAAATGGGTCATGTTTTGAAGAGTTGATGGAAAACAGGACCAAAGAGATAAAATGGGATTTTATAAAAGGTCAACAAATGTCCTGTTTTTATATGTCTCAGGGTTAAAAATATATATATATACACACACACACACACACGTGTATATGCATATATACATACATATATATGCAAAAAAGACTGTATGTGGCATGCAAAGCCTAAATCATCTGCCTCTTTACTGAAAAAGTTTGCCAACCCCTAGTTTAGATCATGGAAAGTCTTAAAGGTGAAGAGAACCTTGGGCTTGGGAACAGGGTGATTTCCGAACAAAAGTAGAGCGTCAGTCTAATAGCAAAACGTAGTCTAGGTTAACCTGTTGGACAAAATTAATGTGTTGCAGTAATTAAGAATAAAATGTATGACTGCCTAAAATGACTGGCCCATACACATAACTGCAGCACTCATTTCCCTAAAGTCACACGAGGCAGCAATCATTTCCTTAACTATTAATCCTTTCTCTCTGCTAGACTAATGTGTGCTAAGTCTTATTCAGTGTGTCCTAGCCCCAGGGCTATGCAGCCTCTAACATGACTAAGACAGGGAGAGTGGAGAAGTGGGTTCTGCACTAATTTTCCTACAGAAACATCCTAAGTGGTGTTTGGGTTCTTAATTCAAACCACAAATGCCTCTCAACCCATGACATATATAATACTTAGTTCAAATAAATTAAGGGTTACAACTGACATCTGGTAAAATAGGCAGGTGCCGAAAACTAACCACCATTTATAACACTGTTTCCAAGTTTTAAAATGAAAATCATGAACTTTTAGATGCAGACTCATTTATAAATAAATAGAACTGCCACGACTAAGGCATGGATAATTGAAGCCATTTTATGGCTACAATAATGACTGAATTGTTTTCATTGATTTTTATCGGTTTTGTCACAGAGCTATACTAGAAGCAGTGGAGCACAGTTATTAAAAGTGAAAGCTCTGAAGTCTCACAGGGTTAGAATCTCAGCTTCATCACTTCCTAGCTCTTTGACCTTGGGCAAGTTCCTTAATTTCCCTGAACCACCACTTCCTCATCTGTAAAATGGACATGGCACTACCAACCTGACAGGCTGGGCTGTTGTAAGGATTAAAGGATATATAAGTAATGCACTTGGCACAGTTCCTGAAACCTAATACGCACACGATAAATGCTAACTATCATTACATACACAGAAAGGTCTCCATAAACTGTTTTCCTACATCACAGACACCTAAACTATTTTCAGAAAAAATGGTTACTACTACCACTTGACTCAGAAATGCTAGTTTTTTCCTAACACGTTTCATATAGCAAAAACGGTTTATCAATAGGGGTTCTTATTCACTAACCTTTTAGATTGGGTTAAAAATATGCAGACTTCCTATAACATTTACAGACTATAAATAACTAAATTCTGTATCTGTCACAAATGCAAATTCCTCATTTTCTCCTCCACCTGTTCATCCTAAGGAGCCTCCGACGTACATTCCTTCACCCAGTGAAGCTAGTGACTCAAATTCCTGGTCAATTGAAATAAGAAACTAATTGTAATTTTCCTTAAATCCATCACCAGGGGCTCCTGGGTGGCTCAGTCGGTTAAGCATCTCCCTCCACTTCAGGCCATGATCCCAGGGTCCTAGGATGGAGCCCCACATGGGGCTCCCTGCTCAGCGGGAGCCTGCTTCTCCCTCTGCCTCGCCTGCTGCTCCCCCTGCTTGTGCTCGCTCTCTGTCAAATAAATAAAATCTTAAAAAAAAAAAAAAATTCCATCGGGGCGCCTGGGTGGCTCAGTCATTAAGCGTCTGCCTTCAGCTCAGGGCGTGATCCTGGCGTTCTGGGATCGAGCCCCACATCAGACTCCTCTGCTGGGAGCCTGCTTCTCCCTCTTCCACTCCCCCTGCTTGTGTTCCCTCTCTTGATGGCTGTCTCTCTCTGTCAAATAAATAAATAAAATCTTAAAAAAAAAAAAAATCCATCACCAGTTTTCTTCTGTTCTCATTTGCATACTTTTTCAGAGATCCTAATACAACAATATTAAGTCCTCCCATTTTTGCCACTTTCTAGCTGAGTAAATTTAAACAGCTATTTAGCTTCTCTGGGCCTTAGCCTCCTCACAGGTAAAAATGGGACAGGGCAACAGATTATCTAATAGCATTGCGTGATAACCAAATAAGAAAAAAAAAAAATATATATATATATGTATACATTTATATTAAATGTATATGCCCAAGCAGAAAAGGAAGCTCAAGGTGGGTTCCACTCAGTAACTTTTCCCCCTCCCTTTCAATTATAATCCTACTCAGCTTTCACAAGCTTAGACCACAAGGATTCTCAAACCTACTGATTTCTGTGACTAGCCAATGGCTGCCTCTAAAGCATCAGAAGGAGTAAACCATTAGCAACATACTAGACTACTCAGGGCCCCTGGCTGGCTCAGACCCTCTTGATCTCAGGGTTATGAGTTCAAGCCCCACATTGGACACAAAGCTTACTTAATTTTAAAAAATACTAGGGGGGCGCCTGGGTGGCACAGAGGTTAAGCGTCTGCCTTCGGCTCAGGGCGTGATCCCGGCGTTATGGGATCGAGCCCCACATCAGGCTCTTCAGCTATGAGCCTGCTTCTTCCTCTCCCACTACCCCTGCTTGTGTTCCCTCTCTCTCTGGCTGTCTCTATCTCTGTCGAATAAATAAATAAAATCTTTAAAAAAAAATAAAAAATACTAGGGGCGCCTGGGTGGCTTAGTCCATTAAGCATCTGCCTTCGGCTCAGGTCATGATCCCAGGGTCCTGGGATCAAGCCCCTCATCAGGCTCCCCGCTCTGGGGCAGTCTGCTTCTCTCTCCCTATCCTTCTGCCTCTGCCACTCACCCAACTGGTGCTCTCACTCTCTCTCAAATAAATGAAATCTTTAAAAAAAGAAAATTTAAATTTAAAAATATCAGACTACTAAAAAAAAAAAATACTAGACTACTCATAAGAGGGCCTATCTTCTGATGAAAACAGCATGTTTTCTTCCCCTTATCTAAGACTTCCTTCCAATATTTTATAAGAGGCAAGCATTAGCAACTCAAACATATCATGAGCAGGAGGTCTGAACTTTCTGCCTTGTCTCCCTCACTAGGAGGTAAGCTCCAGGAAGAAAAGACCTCATCTGGCTTGATTACTACGGTATCCCCAGGGCCTGGCAAATGAGATATTCAAAAGAACAGTTTAACTAAGGTATGACTATAAAATAAATGCCATGTTCCTTTTTGAAACAACAGCTTTTCCTTGACAGAGTAAACTCATCTGCTTAACAATGAAACCCAGGCTCATACAATCAATAAGGAATTTACCATTTATTAAGTATGCTAAGTTGTACAAGGCACTTGTCCCTGTCCTCAAGATGCTCTAAACCTAGAAGGCAATACAAATGCAGAAGCTCTTTTACTTCCAAACAAGTTAAAGCCCAAATAGTTCCTTTTCACCAAAGATGATATATGAATGGCAAACAAGCATGTGAAAAGAAGTTCAGTATTATTAGGCATTAAGGAAATGTGAATCCAAACCACAATGAAATACCACTAGACTGGCTGAAATTAAAGATTAACATACCAAGTGTTGCCAAGGAATTAGAGCAATTAAAAAATCTCATACACTGCTGAGGGGAATACAAAACAGGACAGGACTTTAACAAACAGTTTGGCAATTACTTTTAAAACTAAATAAACACTTGTCATACAACTCAGCAATCGTATTTCTACGTACTTAGCCAAGAGAAATGAAATCGTCATGACCACACAAAACCTGTACACAAATATTCATAGCAGCTTTATTCATAATAGCCAAAACTGCAAACAACTGTCCAACACTTGATGAGCAAACCGTGGGGAAAAAAACTACCATTACATGCAGTAACACAAATGAATCTCAACATTATTCTACATGAGAGAAGCCAATCACAAAAGGTTGTATACTGTATGAGTCCATTTATATGACATTCCAGAAAAGACGAAATTATGACGATAGGAAAAAGATTAGTAACTGCCAGGGTTAGAGGAAGCCAACCGACTGATAAGAGGCACAAAGGAAACTTTCGAGTGACACTATAATTGTGGTGATGGCTTCAAGGCTCTGTGTGAAAACTCAAGAGCTATACACTAAAATGGGTGAACTTCATGTAAACCATATTCTAAAATATCTAATTAAAATGCAATCTACCACAATAAAGAAAAACGGTCTAGCAATCTCAGCTAAATCACAGTACACTGAGCAATACATTTTTTAAAAAGTCTCTGGTGTATCATCCATCCATGTATAACCTCCATGAGGAGGTTCTGAAGCTTACAGACCCAATATATCAACATTCTACGGGGCATCCTTTCCCAAAAGACAACCTTTTCTAAGAAACCTCTAGTGTCATGGGAGCCACCTGAGACCCTGTACTCACTGACTGTGAACCTGAAGCACTATCTGCAAGTCCTGACACAAGTTTCAGCAGCAGCACTTTAACCACTTTAGCCTTCTCCCACATCAGCACAGTTAGCTGCAAACTTCCAAGTTTTTCCATTTCATTCATTATCTTTATCTTTAGCTGATTATCACTGACTAAACAAGTATTTTTGGTTCTCTGTCCTTCAGAATAATTCATCCTGTCCCCAGCCATCATTTTCCAACTACTCTTTTTTAAATCTCATTTCGGGGCTCCTGGGTGGCTCAGTTGTTAAGTGTCTGCCTTCAGCTCAGGTCATGATCCCACGGTCCTGGGATCGAGTCCCGCATAGGGCTCCCTGCTCAGCGGGAAGCCTGCTTCTCCCTCTCCCACTCCCCCTGCTCGTGTTCCCTCTCTTGTTCTCTGTCAAATAAATAAAATCTTCAAAAAATAAATCAATAAATCTCTCATTTCCTTAAGTTTATTTATTTAAGTAATCTCTACACCCAATGTGGGGCTTAAACTCACGACCCTGACATCAAGAGTCACATGCTCTGTTGACTGAGCCAGCCAAGAGCCCCAATCTCTTATTTCTACCATAAATAAAGGTTTTCTTCTGATTGGCACTGTCAATACTGCTGCTGCACTTGTTGAAAATGACAGCTTTAAGAACAATAAACTGAACTTAAACACACAGAATTTAAAAACAACAGGGATGGCTGACTATGAAATGAACATAAACAACCAAAAAACAAACAAACAAACAAAACCCACCCACCCATCTGTTGGTAGAGTTAACCCACTTTTGTTCTGGGGAGTAGCTATGCTCCTATCTGAGATCATTCTAAAGAGAAAATTTATAAGAGGAGAAGCTGCCGCACTTAAACACAAGGCACTACGTACTCAATACCACAGGAAGGATACCTGCCAAAAGCTACAGCAACACAGGAGAAACCACATTTTCCCAAGGTAAATATGGTGAGATACTACAAGAGAAGATCAGGGCTAAGCCATTAAAGACCTATGTTTAAGAGGATGAGAGGACTACATTGGCATAATTTGATTTATGCTGGAGAATAAATACAGTGTGCACAGTCTGCAGAAGGACCTGGCTATCAGGCCAAATAGTCTGGATTTGATTCAGCTAATAATGAGAGCCACTAAAAGTTTCTCAGTAGAAAGGGGGCAAATGAAAGATGTTTGGGGGAGATTCTTATGGCTATGGAGTATGGAAGAAGTATCTGGACATGGAGAGACCAACTGGGAAGCTTGCTAGGCCCCAGTCAGCAGATAACCTCTGGTACCCGTGGTACAAAGACTCACCTCACCTCCTCTATCCACATTTCTTCCCTGAGGCCAAATGAAATCTCAGAATCCTCTACATAGGGCGCCTGGGTGGCTCAGTCAGTTAAGCGTCTGCCTTCAGCTCAGGTCATGATCCCAGGGTCCTGGGATCGAGTCCCCCATCGGGCTCCCTGCTCAGCCGGGAGTCTGCTTCTCCCTCCACCCCTCTCCCACTCGTTCTCTCAAATAAATAAATCGTTAAAATAAAGAAGAATCCTCTACGTAACACTTCAATCAATCAGAATTGGCACATAAGGTAAAACTTACTTGCCATGTAGGATGAGTATCAGAAATGGATAGTCACAGAAGGAAAAGAATCTCTGGCAGAAACAGAAGAGGAACTTTAAAAACTAAAGAGGGCACCTGGGTGGCTCAGTCGGTTAAGCGTCCGACTCTTGGTTTCAGCTCAGGTCATGTTTTTGGGGTCTTGGGATCAAGCCCCAAGTCAGGTCAGGCTCTGCACAGAGTATGCTTGAGATTCTCTCTCTCCCTCTGCTCCTTCCCCTTCATGTGCTCTCTCTCTCTCTCTCAAATAAATAAATCTTAAAAAAAAAAAAAAAAAAAGAGGACTGAAGACACCCTTTCACTTCAAACATGTGACAGAACAAAAAAGAGCAAAAGTAGAGTAGAGCCTTTGCTATCTGGGAACTCTTCAGAAGTGATTTTTTTCTCTGGATAGGTGAATCTTAGACTACTGAAAAAACACCAGATTTTGAAAACAAGTCTCAAGAAATATGTTATATTAGGGACGCCTGGGTGGCCCAGTAGGTTAAGTGTCTGTCTTCAGTTTGGGCTGTGATCCCAGGGCTCCACAGCTTAGGAAGCCCGTTTCTCCCTCTTCCTCTGCTCCCCCACTCCATGCACACGTGCTCTAATAAAATTTTTTTAAAAATGTTATTTGTATCACTATATGGTACACCTGAAACTAATATTACACTGTAGATTAACTAACTGGACTTTAAATAAATTTCTAAAGATGTTATCCTAGAAAGAAAAGGGAACAAGATTCTAAAGCCAATGATGAGAGAACTCTGGCAAATTAGCTGTGGCCTTGGTTTCCTCACCTGTAAAGAAAAATGAGAACTAAAAATCCACCAGAGCCACTTTCCAACTCCAAATCTGTATGACTCTAAAATACTGAGTGCTTACTATGTACCAAGAATGGAATGTAATAAAAAATTCAGTATCTCACTTTTTAAGGATGGTAAATAAGATTCTCCTTTTTAAATAAGATTTAACTGGGGCACCTGGATGGCTCAGTCGGTTAAGTGGCTGCCTCCACCACAGGTCATGATCCCAGGCCCTCCATCAGGCTACTTAGCAGGGAGCCCGCTTCTCCCTCTGGGTGCTGCTCCCCCCACTTGTTTTCTTTCTCTTTCTGTCAAATAAATAAATAAAATCTTTTTTAAAAATTTCTTTAGATTTAATTTTTTGAGAAAATGAGAGAGAACATGTGCATGGGCACACGTGAACCTGAGCTGGGGAGGGGCAGACGGAAAGAGAATCTCAAGCAGGCTCCCCACTGAGCACACAGCCTTATGCAGGACTCAATCCCAGGACCCTGGGATCATGACCTGAGCTAAAGGTAGATGCTTAACTGACTGAGCCACCTAGGCACCCTATGTAGACGACAACAACAACTCAATCCCAGAACCCTGAGATCATGACCTGAGCTGAAACCAAGAGTTGAACACTCAACTGACTGAGGCACCCAGGCGCCCCTTCTCCTTTTAACAAAGAAACTGAGCCCAAGAGTAAGTGACCTGCCACAATTATTCAAACAGCTTACCTCTTCCCAGGTGTCAACAACTGCTTCAACAGATTGGGACACAGCAGTGAACAAAATCAAGTTTCTGCCTTCATGGAGCTTAAATTTTAGTTACGAAGCGTGAACCCTGATTCTAGCCTATACTGGGGTTACCAGATAAAATAAAGGATGCCCCATTAAATCTGAATTTCAAATACATGAATAATTTTGTTCCATGCAATTTGGGACATATTTATACTTTAATATTAGTCACTGTTGATCAGAAATTCAAGTTCAGCTGGGCATCCTGTATTTTTATTTGCTAAATCTGGCAACCCTATCAGAGACTTAACTGTAAAACCCTTCCTCAATCCTTTTACAGCATCTCAGCGCCTCTAAATTAGTGACTTCACTACATCAACAAAATATTACAGTTTACATCACAACACAGTATATATATGTTAACTCAAACAGATCTTTAAAACAATTCTTACCTCAATGCAATGCATTCTAGTATCTTCTATTCTTTTTCATTTTTCTAAAAATACTTGTCATGACCCACTAAAATGATTTTTACAATTTATGAAGGGGTCATGACCTACAGTTTGAAAAATACTTCTTTGAAAAATATGAAAAACAATTTACCTTTGTGTTGAGTAACTATCATGAGCACATCAACTAACTATATTGTGCTATAAAATGGTAATGCCTCATGTCTACCAAGGCACACAGCTATAACCTTAGAGTCAAATGGTATACTTTGAGTTCTTGAGTCTGTTTTTTAATAATTCTCCAATCTCTTAACTTTTTGTCATGCTATTAGTATTTCTCATTGCTGTCAATATGTTTGTCTCTAAAAGTTTTACCTTTCTGGGGCACCTGGGTGGCTCAGTCTGTTAAGCGGTCTGACTCTTGATTTCAGCTCAGGTCACGATCTCAGGGTGCACTCAGAGTCTGCTTGTCCCTCTCCCTCCCTCTCTCTCATGCTCTCTTTCTCTCAAATAAACTCTTTAACAATTAAGTAAATAAAAGTTTTACTTTCCTACTGCTGGCAATCTGTGAATCAAAAATGCATTATGTAAAATCATGTGTAAAGTAAAAGCAATAAACTCTGAAAGAGGCCCTGAAGAGCTTCCCCTCTCTGTAATCTACACAAACTTCAACGTAAAACCATAGGTCTTGTCTCTACCTAATTTTCAAGTGTGTTTCAGGAATGAAAATAGGTAACTACACAATGTCCACAAAAATGATTTTTGAGCCCCAAAGGAAAAATGCACAATTTGGTTCAAAACAAGCCTTTTCCTTCTTTTTAAACTAAAACTATAATCGAGATTTTGACTATTCACAAGATTACTAAGATGTTTAATGATTCATAAAACACAGTAAGAACATAAAGTGGCAATCAAAAATATCTGACCAAATAACTGTTAGATAAAGCCTCTCGAAGTGATACTTTCAAGTACAACATTCTGAAGTTCTTATACGCTTAATAAAAATCAGCCACATTCATTTATAAGTACATCGCAGACATTTATAAGTACATCGCATTTATAAGTACATCGCAAAAAGTTTCATATCACAAACTGACGGGATTTACAAAGAAGCCATTATAAAATGCCATTTTATCCAGTTCCCAAAATGCAGTTAGCTATTAATCACGGCATGAAATTGCTATTTTATGGCCACTTCAAGGCTCATAATATAAGCAATCTACATTAGAATATTTTTAAATTAAAAGTAATTTCTGATTTTCACATGACAACAACTGCAAATAATTTTCAGCAAATAAAATCTAAAGTTAATAGTTGTGGCAAATTTTCATAAGAAACTCCAAATTCATAACAATACTAAACTATTAAAAATAATAAAACCGAGGACTTAACATTTAAGTATATTTCATGCCACATATGTACAAAATTACTTGTATCTTCAAAAAGATAAAGAACTAGACCTATTTTACTGAGTCAAACTCAAGGTTACAAAAAGATACCCTGAAGGTCAAGGACTGTGGTTGTTATATTCTTTAAAATATACAGCATAACCTTTTTTATGTCTATGTCTGCATTTATTTAAAGAGAGAAATATTGGGGCACCTGTGTGGCTCAGTCGTTAAGCATCTGCCTTAGGCTTGGGGTATGATCCTGGAGTCCTGGGATCGAGTCCCGCGTCAGGCTCCCTGCTCTACTGGGAGCCTGCTTCTTCCTCTCCCACTCCCCCTGCTTGTGTTCCCTCTCTCGCTGGCTGTCAAATAAATAAAATAAAATCTTAAAATAAAATAAAAATAAAGAGAGAAATATTATAAAATTCTACAAATAAGTTGCTTTGGGCAAGTCCCCTAACTTCTCAAAGCTTAGGGTATTTTCCCTTCTATTTTAAGATAAGATTTTGTTATTTCTTCCTGCTCTGAAAGTCTACAGTTTAAGGAGGAAAATATTTTAAAAGACAATATATACTCTTGAAGCTGAAAGAGTATGTACCATATGATTCCTTTTTGTTTATTCTATATATGTTCACAAAGAGTCTGAAAAGACAAGCTCCAAACTTTCAACAGTAGTTCTATCAAAGGAAAGACTGTGGATGATTTTAAAGGAGTTTTGGCTTTGTTTTTTGGTTTTCTGTGCTCTTTTCTAAATGAGTATTTAAAACTTACTGTTTTTCAAATTATGAGACAGACAGAACTTTCACAGTACCTATACAAAGACAGTTTCTCTATTAAATTTTATTTTTAAAAAAGATTTATTCATTTTTGCGTGCGTACAAGAGCGAGCGAGCACAAGAGAGAGCGTGCGCTCAAGCGAGGGGGAGGAGCAGAGCAAGAAGCAGACTCCCTGCCGAGCAGGAGCCCTACTCAGGGGTCCATCCCAGGACCCTGGAATCGTGACCTGAGACGAAGGCACACATTTAACCAACTGAGCCACCCAGGAACCCCCTCTATTAATTTGAAGAATAAATCTGTTCTGTTGAGTCAACATGGATGGACTTACAGGGTATTATGCTAAGTGAAAGTCAGTCAGACCGAGAAAGACAAATACCATGATTCTACTCTTGCACGAAATCTTAAAAAAAAAAAAAAAGAATAAACAAAAAGCAGAATCAGAACTATAAATAAAGAGAACAAACTGATGGGTGGGGGAGCAAACTGGGTTAAGGGGAGAGGGAGATAAAGTCACTCACGAGAATAAAAAGTAGAGCAGACGGAATATAATCAATGATATTTTAATAGTGATGTATTGGGACAGATGATAGCTATACTGTGGTAAACATAGCATAATGCATAAACTTGTCCAATCACTAAGTTGTACACCTCAAACTGATGTAATATTATGTGTCAACTATACTCAAAAAAATAACAAAGGTCAAAAAAAAAAAAAGAAGAAGAAGAAGAAGAAGAAGAAATCTGTTCTGGACACTGGTTCAAGTACATCTTTTACCTCCACTGTACCACAAGCAGCTGAAGATCCGCTGAAGATCCACAACCACGTTCTATACATATCGTCGTGTCACAAAGCCTGAAAACTTATATATATTATATATAAAAGAGACAAAAAAATCTCTTGAATTAATTGGTGTTTTAAATAACAGGAAAGTGGTTTATGACACCACTGCCTACAAAATTGCAAATCTGCTTTGTTTGGCAAGCACCTCAAGGGAGACTACTACTATTCTATGTAGAACATTTATCTTCAAAAGCAGAAGAAATTCTTTTTGAGTAGAAAAACATACTTTAAGGATATCAAAAAACACATTAAGATACAGCTCAACGTATCATAAGTAATGCTAGTAAAGGTTACACGTTCAAAAGTGCCTACGTTACAGATTCCGGATTAGATGCTACAACCTTTCAAAGATGATACCAGCTTCACGTTCACTGATGAGTAAATTTTCTGATAAAAACATCCCTATTCTTGAAGTCTAACATCTAAGCAGGCAAAAAGACCTCAAGAGGAAAGAGCACCCTTTTAATTTAGTAACACTCTTGCTAAAATATGAAAAAGACCACTGTATTAACCTCTTAAAATCCCGGTATGGTAATAGTCATAAATGACCCAGATGTGCTTCAAAAACAAAAACAAGTACTTTCACTTGATACAGTAGCAGGTAGGCCTGTTAATGAACTATATTGCAGCTGAAGTTTCACAATCATTTGAAATAGCTACAAAAACAGGGTGTTGTTAAGGCTCAACTCTTTATATATCAAAACACTATCACTATCAATCCAAAATAGAAAATTACAATTCCAGGAAAAAAATCTTCTAAGAACTCGGAATCTGTTTCAAGGTATTAAAAACACACTTTGCCACGTGAAAGTAAATTCTAACACAGCTGTAGCTACACAGGACCAAAAAAAAAAAAAAAAAAATTCTCCTTCAAGTTGAAACATATGGCTATTAAATAGCTATGAGTTAACATTCCCTGTGTAAAATTTTAACCGTCTAATTAGACATGGAAAATACAAACTTACATTTAACCAAAAAAGGAATTCCATGACTGACATCATTAATGTTTTGACTTTTCAAAATGCAAAATCTTTAAGGAACTACAGGATTACGTTTTTGACAAAGATTTGACGTAGGTTTTTGCCCAATTCAAAAAAGCCTATTTTCTCTAGGTACTTAGAATGAAAATTAAGGCAATTAGGTTACAATATATAAGTCCAACAGAAAAAAATGTACAGCTTTTAATAGCCACCTACAGCTTACCTCTGATGACCTCAATGTCAATTAACTTTTTTGGTCCAACTGCAAATGTGGTTATTATCAATACCCACATAAAAGAATAAATTAACAAAGGATGACAGAGTTTAAACCTTATAAATTACAAATGAGGCCATATGACTAATTAATCTAGAGAAAAGCAAAGGGCTATCTCACCATCAAAACTTTGCTCAAATGTTACCACCTCAAAGAAGCCTCCCCAATCCATTTAAAATTGCAACCCACTCCCTTCCCCCACATTCCCGTATTATACCCTTAATCTGCTCTCCTCTAATCCCATAGCTTTTACCTAATATTATATATAGTTTGCTAATTTAATGTCTCATTTATTGTCTGGTTAATCATTTTAGAATGGAAACACCAGGAGAGCAGCTATCTTCGTTTTATTCATTGGTACATCCCAAGCTCTTGTAACTGCCTATACACAGATTTTCAATAAATTTATATGTTCACTGGTGTCGATGCTTCAGGCTCTTCCAGAAGATATTTAATTTAAAGAGATGAATGTCTCGCAGATATTTAAATGAAAGCTTACACTAAACCGCAGCCTAATTTCCAAGTTGCAATTCCTTAAGAAGCAGTAAAAGTACTAAGCTGAAAATGACTAAAATAAGAAGTTTTTACTCACATTTAATCTTGTATCCAAAGAAATTCTAATGCTGTATTATTTAGGATTAGGAATGGGTAACAGAATGGGTAAACCCATTATTTTTTTAAATAGAAAAGGGAAATGTGGGAGGGGAAGAGCTAGTGATAATTCCCAACAGTGCCATGAAATTATATAAAAGTTAACAAAAATGACTTGGTCACAGGCTAATGGCTAATAAAAAAATGCTTTTAGATAAATGAGGGAGATTAACAACAACAAAAGCTTCAGAACAAGTTTCTCAGAACTTTCATTCCTCTACTTTGTAGAAGTATGAGCACAATAGTTAAACCATGTATCCTCATTAGCGTTAACAGTTACTGTTTTCAAAGCATCTTCCCTTATATTATTTCATTAAATCCTCAGAGAAACCAAATTCAAACTCAAGTATAAATAATCAGGTAGCTAACAAAAGCACTTAATAATGCATTCACTTGACAGTAAGTCAGTAATTTTCCCTTGAAAATCCCCCACAGTGTTTGACAAAGAAACCATTCTATAGAAGAGCCACCTTCTTGGCAATGGAAACTAAAACAAGTCTTCTGAAGAGTAATATGGCACAGCTAGCAAGAGCCATAAAAATCTTAAAGCCCTTTGACCCAGTAAAACCACTCCTGGGAACTTTCTCTAAGGGAATAATTAGACTAAAGCCAAAAGCTATTAGTATAAAGATGTTTACTGCACCACTATCTATAAGCATAAAAATGTGGAAATCCAAATCCCAACAATAGTTGAATGGTTAACCAAAAACCCTAAAAAAATGTAAAGTACAATGCTAAAGAGGAAAAAAAAAATCACAAAATAACATACACAATCATTAAAGCTACATAAAATGAAAAGGTACGAGGCAAAAAAAAAAAAAGATTTTGATTAACAGACTTTAATATTATGGGTATGTTGTTCTAAGAGAAAACAGTCATCTTCTAAAACATATATGATAATTTAAGGCAGGATAAATTTCTGAAAGCCATGAAAAGCCACTATTTAAAAAAACTCAAACATGATGAAATGTTATTTAAAGAAGACATGTGAATTTCTAGACTTTCAAGAATATTTTACTATCACCAAACACATCAAACCCAATGCTTCATTTTCCTTCTTCACCCTTGCCCTCAGAGACTTATTTTAACTGCTGATACACACAAACATATGTGAGGAGACTCTAGAAATTGTAATTTCTTTCTAGAGTAGAAACCCAGTAGCAGTGGTTCAAAATCCAAAGAACTCTACAAGTACATTAAAGATCTATATAAGAATAGAAGTTACACATTATATGAATTCAATAAACAGAACTTCACATTTATCAAAAAGAACAAGGGCCAGAATTTATGTCTCAAACGAAAGAGCCTAAAGCAAGGAAGGATTTAAATTAACCTTAAATGTTTGTAAAGCCTCAAAGAGCAGAAAAAGATGTTTGGTACTAAAACATTCCAAATATTTTTGATCACTCAAGCCACTCTGGAACAAATTCTTTATTATAATTTTTAAGCCTAAGGAGAGCTGAGGCAACTTAAAAGCCTGAGTTTTAATTTCTAATTATTTGAACAAGTTGAATATATCTGTCAAATTTCTATGATACTTAAGAAAAAAAAAAAAACCGAAGATCCTTTTCTATAAATATTACGTACAAAATTTTTCCATTTTTCACTGTGGGTGCCACTGAAAAAGGGAAAATGAAGTTACAGAATCCTAAATGGAAAAAGCTGGGAAAATAAGCACTTTTATCTGAACTAGATGGGGTAAGGTTAACGTCTGTGGGTGGCTCAGAGAAGGGGCAACTGTGGAGGAGAGGTAGGGTAGAAGTAAAAAAAACCAATGTTCACCCTTCCCCCCTTGAAAGCAGCAGAATTCCTTAAAGATCAGCTCTGATTCGTCTTGACGGGTAACTTCTCCTGCCATAAATGAAAATTCTTTGGAAATGGACTGCTGAAAACCTGTTTTCAAAAAGAAAACTCAGTGTATGAAAAAAAAAAAAAAATCCCCGTATCCCACCTTCCAAAGCCCAGGATGTCTATTTCAGGAGGACCCTCGTCATCGACTCTGCCAACCCCGCCTAGGCCTAAGGGAGGCAAGGCAGTGCTGAACACGGATGGGCTCGGGGCACAGGGGAAATGGACTTGCGTGCCCTTGGTGAGCTCTGGCGGCACTCCCCAAGTTAAGGACACTGGCCACAATGGAATGGAGTCTATTGACATTTGCTGCCCCGTTTGAACACTAAGCATTTTCTTAGTTCGTGAAATACGAACTGACAATCACCCCCCCACACACACACCCCCCCAACAAGGCCTTCCCGCACAAACACACCCTCCAAAGTCGGACCCGGGTAGCTGACACAACACAGGGCCCCCAGTCCCTAGCACAAACCTAGGCTTATGGGGGAAGAGGAGGAGACGACGCAAGTAAACACCCGCATTTCTGCCTTCAGGAACCCCACCATGTCCCCTGCTGCAATCCCTACCACCTCGAAATTTTAAAAATTGGGGCGGGGGTTGGGGAAAATGCGCAGCTGCCCGCTCCCTGCCGCCACCATCCCCCTATGTCCCCAGTCTGGCCTGGACTTCTGACGCACGCCTGGGTCCGGCCCTCGCCCACCACTATTCAAAGGCGCCTTCTCCTCGGCGGCCTCAGAACAGCATTGCGGATCGGCCACCACCCGCGGCGGAGAGGCCTTGCGGGGGAAGGAGGGAGGCCGGGAGGGGGCCGGGCACTCCCCACCCCTTCCTCAGGTGGGGGAGGGCGGAACGCTGCGGGAGACACTGCACAGAGCCCGACGATTCCAGGAGTTCTGGAGCCCCCGCCGCCGCCTCAGATTAAAATGGGGAGGAAAGCGGGGGGCCACTACCCACCCACCCCAATCCGGTTCTTCAACCTTTCCCAAGGCAGGGGAATGGGGTCGTTACGCACACTAGACAAACCCTAAGGATTCCAGATGAGCCCCGTGGCTGCCCCTTTAACGGAGGGGGGTACGCTGCCCTAACTTTCCCCCTCCCTCGTTATTCCCCAAAGGGGGAGTTGGCAAGTTTCGGGAGATTGAACCAAAACCTAAAGACCATTCCACGTTAATATTTAAACGGGGGGGGGGGGGCGCTGCCCAAGCATCCCCTCCATGTTGGGGTTAAAAGAGGAACAGGGGCTGACAATTAGTGAGACCTATGAATCCCTCCCGAACACTTAAACGGAGAGGGGGAGGCTGCCCAGTCCTTCCATCNTAGTGAGACCTATGAATCCCTCCCGAACACTTAAACGGAGAGGGGGAGGCTGCCCAGTCCTTCCATCTTGACCGTTTGGGGGAGGGGGGAGGGATGTTGCAGAAGGCTGGACACAACCTGACATTCCCCGAGGGATCCCGCAGCGCCCCCCACCCAAACCCCCGGGCTCCAGAGGGGAGCGGGAGCCCCACCCCCCCTGCGGGCCCCCAGCCCACCCCACCAAGCCAGGCCGGTCACGGGGCGGGGACGACGGTGTGGGCCGCGGGGGAAGGGACGCGAGGCCTGAGCTCGTCCAGGCCCGGAGCGGAGGGGGCTGGGGCGCGACACCCACCTGCCCAGGCCGGGCCGCCCGCCTCCTGCGCTCGCCGCCGCCACCGCGGAGGAGGAGGAAGCCACGGCCGAGGACGACGAGACTGAGGACGGCGCGGCGGCGGGCGACGTGAGAAGGCCGCCGCTGCTGCCG
>NC_048229.1:8725372-8733107 GCF_002007445.2 Ailuropoda melanoleuca
GGCCGCGGGAGCGAGCGCCGCCCGGGCCACCTGGCTGCCGCGAAGCGGCGTGGCTCGATGGCTGCTGCGGGGCCCCGAGGAGCTGCGGCCGCCGAGCGCATCGGGGTCGGGCACACAGAGGCGCCGCGTGGCGATGCCGGGTGGGCGCGGTGGTGCGAAACGGGGACTCTTTACCGGAAGTCGGAAGGGTCGGACGGAAGCAGAACGTGAGACGACCCCGGGGCCGGGAGGGACACGTGAGGAGCGGGCGCCGCGCTGGGCTGCGTTCGCGGGGGTCGGGCGAGGGCCCGGCCGGCGGCCCTGCCCGGATCCGCCTTCCTCGAGGCGGGTCTGCCCTTCGGGAGGGCGTGTTTGTCTTCGCCCTCGGGGCCGGCCTAGTCTAGAGGACGGGAGGGAAGCGTTTCTTCCCCGCCCCCCGATAATCCTTCGGCGTCCTCAGACTACTGGGAGAGTCCGTGTTTACCCCCACCTGATGCAACCTCGAACGTGGACTGCGAGTCCCTTCAGGGCGGAGACTCTGTCTTGCTACGTAAGAAGCATCTAGAACACAAGCATCCTGTAGTTGTCTTTGTATCCCCAGCACCTGGCACACAGTAGGCTCTCACCGCGTCAGTGGATGTCTGAAATAAAAGCAGTCCTTTTTTTCCCTGCCAAGACTAACAAGGTTGGAGTCGAGCAACCTCCCGGGGCCACCTACATCTGGTTACCTTTTCCCCACTTTTTTCCACCCCAGCAACACACAGCCAGAAAGCTCTTTTGGGTATCTGACCTTCATTTGAACCCATTTTCCCTCACTTGAACTTCTTTTTTCCTCATTCATGAGACTCAAAAGGAAACGTACGTGATTGGTAGAGCTATGGATAATGGGGTCTCCCTTGCTGGAGACAGAACAGACCTCACAAGAATGTGTGAACTTTAGACCTTGGCCCCTTTAGAAGTTTTACTTTAACTTAGATTGCTAGCCAGCACAGTAGTTCGTTTTTTAAGTGTTGCAATTAAACTGGAAGCTAGTAGATTTTTTTTTTTGAGTGAAGAATCGAGTTTTGTTTTGTCTTTTGGTTTTGTTTTTTCTTTTATTAAGTAAAATTACTTAAGGAATCTAACCAAAATTGTCAGAAAAAGGTAAAGACATTTTAAAAAATTGGAGAATCATTAAACCACAAGTCTCCAGTAGCCAAATTGAAATTAATCTCCTAGATAGTCCAGGCAAAAATTATCATTATATTCTGCAAACACGTGAAAAGTAGGAGGTCAGCTTTATCTCCCAGCTGAGGTAAAAAGAAGATTGAGAAGAAAAAGAAAAGTATTATTTTAAACCAACAGTTGCAAAATCCTTTAAAAATTAACCCAAGGGAAATTGAAATTAAAAAACCAGACGAGAGGGGCGCCTAGGTGGCTCAATTAAGCCTCTGCCTTCAGCTCAGGTCATGATCTCAGGGTGGGAATCCAGCTCTGCGTGGGGCTTCCGGTTCAGCCAGGAGAAAGAACCCTTTCCCTCTCCCTCTGTCCCTCCCCTTCTTGTTCTCTCCCTTTCTCTCAAATAAATAAATAAAATCTTAAAGAAAAAAAGAAGGACCGTAATAGAAACACAGTCAGCTTTCTCTGGTTTAATGATTTGATAGTTAAGCATACCCATGATCCCAGAATTCAATCCTAGGACAAACTGCAGACAGGTGGGAGATAAAAGAGATGTGGAATAAGAAAACCTGAAGCTGACAGCTGAACTTGATTTTGTTTAGGCTGAGAAAGCTTTTACCCACTATCATTTAAAATATATTTAATAATTTATTGAGATATAATTTATGTATTATAAAATTTGCCCATTTTGTATACAATTCAGTGATTCTCAGTAAATTCACAGAGTTATGCAACCATCACCATTAATTTCAGAACATTTCCATCACCCCAAAAGGATCCTTATACCCATCTGTAGTTACTCCTGGTTCCCATTCTCAGCCCCAGCAACCACTAATCTACTTTCAATGGATTTATCTATTGCAGACATTTCATATAAATGGAATATAACAGTATGTGGTGTTTGCCTTCTTTCACTTAGCATATGTTAATGTTTTGGAGGTTTATCTATGTCAAAGCATGTATCGATGTTTCATTACTATCACTGAGTAGTATTCCATTGTATGGTTATATCACATTTTGTGTATCTGCTCACCAGTTGGTGGGCCTTTAGATTGTTTCAAGTTTGGGGCTATTATGAATAATGCTGTTATGAACATTTTTGTAAACGTATGTCTTCATGTGGATATGTTTTCATTTCTCTTGAGCAGAAGCCTAGTAATGGAATGTTGGGCTGGTGTGGTAAATTTATATTTAACTTTTTAAAGATACTATCAGGGCGCCTTGGTGGCTCAGATGGTTAAGCATCTGCCTTCGGCCCAGGTCATGACCTCCAGGTCACAGGATCGAGCCCCATGTCCCCATGTCAGGCTCCCAGCTCAGCAGGGAATCTGCTTCTCCTCTCCCTCACCCTCTGCCTCTCTCCCAGCTTGTGTACTGTCTCTCTCTAATTAATAAATAAAATCTTTAAAAAAAAAAGATACTATCAAACTCTTTTCTAAAGTGACTGCCATTTTACATCCACACCTGGAATGTTTGAGGGTTTATCATTAAAATTTCTGCTTTTATATTAAAATGGAAACAGAGAACCTCTATGATGGAGTCTGTTCTATACACACACCCTTTTTTCTTTGTCCAAGGAAGATCATCACCCAAAATCTAGAAATATGTTTTATTGCAAACCCTTCACCTCCATTCTAGACATCTAAAGATGTGGTTATTTAATAGCAACTGTGACATCAGAGTGCTCTAGCTTTAAATGTAAATGTCAGGATAATGCACCTTAAGACAAAATGATGTGTGGGGCGCCTGGGTGGCTCAGTTGATTAAGCGTCCAGCTCTTGATTTCAGCTCGAGTCATGATCTGAGAATCCTGGGATGGAGCCCTGCATCAGGGAAGTCGGACTGCGATTCTCTCTGCCCCTCTCTCCCACTCACCCACACGTGTTTTCGAGCTCTCTCTCTCTTTAAAATAAATAATTTTTTTTTTAAATGGTGTGGTAGGCAGCCTGTAAGACTGCACATGTGCAGACACCTGGGTGGCTCAGTAGGTGGAGTGTCTGGCTCTCGGTTTTGGCCCAGGTCATGATCTCAGGGTCCTGGGATCCAGGCCCGAGTCAGGCTCCCTGCTCAGCGGGAAGTCTGATTCTCGCTCTCCCTCTGCCTTCCCCTCCCCGCCCCTGCTTGTGCTCTCACGCTCTCTCTCTCAAAAAAATAAATCTAAAAAAAAAAAAAAGGCCACCCATGTGATCCTGTTCTCCTGGTGGTCAGACCCAGTGAAATTCCCACCAATTGAATATGAGCTGAACCTAGGGGCTTCCTTCCAACAAAAAGTTTGAAAAAATGATGGGTTTCCACTTCCAAAATTAGGTTATAAAAAGATTGTGGCTTTTATTTTGGACTGCCTTTTCTCACTTGTTTGAAGGAAGCTAGCCCCCATGTGGTCAGCGACCTTATGGAGAGGCCTCCATGACAAGGCATTGTCCACATGCACAGCAGTGAGGACCTGATGGCTGTCAAAGCCACGTGCATGAGCTTGGAAACATCCCCCAGGCAAGGCTTGAAGTGGCTACAGCCCTGATCAAAGCACCTTAAAAGGCTTTGTTAGAGACCCTCAGCTAGAGATGCTCGGCTTAGCCACACCAGATTCCCAGCCCTTTTGTTGTTTCAGTCAGTAAATTCTGGGATAATCTGTCACGCAGCAACAACAACCAATACAGATGAACCAAAAAGTGCATTTCCTATGATTTCCATGTGCATTCAGAATTCTTTAAAGGGGCTCCTGGCTGGCTCAGTTGGTGGAGCATGTGACTCTTGATTTGGGGTTGTGAGTTCGAGCCCCGAGTTGGGTATAGAGATTACCTAAAGATAAAATCTTTAAGGGGCTCTTGGGTGGTTCGTTGGGTCAAGCGTCTGACTTCGGCTCAGCTCATGATCCTGGGGGTCCTGCGGCTGGCTCCCTGCTCAGTGGGGAGTCTGCTCTCCCACTTCTCTGCCCCTCCCCCCACTTGTGCTCTCTCACTCTCTCTCAAATAAATAAAATCTTCCTTTTAAAAAAGATAAAATCTTTAAGATAAAAAAAAAGAATTCTTCAACAACAAATGCGGAAATCAGAAATACTATATCCAGGGGCGCCTGGGTAGCGCAGTCGTTAAAGCGTCTGCCTTCAGCGTAGGGCGTGATCCTGGCGTTCCGGGATCGAGTCCCACATCGGGCTCCTCCGCTGGGAGCCTGCTTCTTCCTCCCCCGCTCCCCCTGCTGTGTTCCCTCTCTCGTTAGCTGTCTCTCTGTCACATAAATAAATAAAATCTTTTTAAAAAAAGAAATATTATATCCAGTAGAATTCAAATTTTCGAATGCTTCCTACGTGATTTTCAGGCAGCCATTTAAACCAAATCGACAAGCGTCACTGGCGAGTTGTCATCAAAGGCAATGCTGAACATTGTTCTGAAAGAGTTCTGACATTGAGAAATATTGCTAAAATTTAAATTTCAAAAATCGTTGTGGCCATTTCAAACACGATTTCAGAAATGAAGAAAGTGTCAAATGAGGAAGCATCTAGAGAAAGACTTTCAAACTTGGGAACCTAGTCCTGTGAATTCCACACTTGCTTTCTGATTTTCAATGACCCTTCCGCGAGCCACTTGGCCCTTTAATTTTTATCACTTCAATGATTAATCAAGCCTGAGGATTTGGGGCTGGAAAACGGATGTAGCCGTGCAAAGCCGAAGTGCAAAGGGTGATCTGCTACGTTAGCACACATCAGATGATCCAGTATTTCCAGCAATTCACTTTTCTCCAATCATTTCTTTTCAACTCTCTTCATTTGATCATGTTTAATGTATGACGATACATTATTCACTCAATACTCTTGATTTCACTTTCAAAAGCATGAAAATTAATTCAAATCAAAACTAACATGCACCCCCCCAAATCCATCCTCTTCAAGTTTTCCCATAGATCAATCCTCATTAAAAAAAAAAAAAGAGCAGATGTAATTTCAAAAATAGGAGCATGGCTAATTAAACCAGTGTTTTTTTTTTTCTAACCATGGTTACTCAGAATTCTTAGAGGCTGATCTATTTGTAGACACTCCAGGAATCCCAAAAGACTAAAAGCAATAAAAAAAGAAAACGTGTATGGTGTGGAGCCCCTCCAGGAGGGCATTATTTATACACCTTCTGTGCAAAGTAACAACTTTCCCATAGGTTTGAAAAAACTTGGGGGGGTGGCAAAATAGTAGGGAGCAACAATCACATTATCTGAAAAGCTTCTAAATGAGCCTTTCCTTCACACAAGCACACTTCTGGTTGTTAAGTTGCTCATTTTGTTTTACCTTGTGGGGCAGAATAACGATGCGGTGACATTATTCACGAAGCAAAAGCTGGATGCCAACTGAAATAGACACAGAAGAAAGAATTCTTTATTTTTCATTGGAAATGCTTGTGCTGCTCAGAGCCAGAAATTTAAAGAAACACGGCCTTTTGTTTTTCCTCATTCTCTCTTTTTGTTTTCACTCGCCCCCTATTTTGGGTGAATTTTGTGGGCAGCCTGTTGTTCCAGGGGCCGCGGACTTATGGAAAGCCAGAGATATGAAGCATGCACCATGTGGAGAATGCAGGATGGGATTTAAAATGGATGTGAGACGCAGCAGTGACGGCTGAAACGGCCATTAGCACGGAATGGTGTTAAGTTTGCTACAAGATACTGGGAACCCTACAGTGGAACCCCCCTGAGGGATCAGACTATAATTAATACTGGCACTGCTGACCTATCATCTTAGAAGAAGGACTTGGATTCTTGTTCCAGAGTGGAATCAGATATGGGCTTCACAATACTCACAGTCTTGCTTAAGCCCCTATCTTGTCAAAACTATTCATTTTCCATAAGGTAGGCCAGGACTAGAGAATGAGAATGATAATAATTGCAGGCCCTCACTACACAGCATTCACTATGGACCAGCTCTGTTCTACGTGCTTTCTACATAATAACTCACTCATTTAATCCTCACAATACCCACTGATTCTCAATGGAAGGGGAGAATTTTGCGCTGCCCCCCAGGGGACATTTGGAAATGTCTAGAGATATCGTTGGTTGTCACAATGGAAGAGGAAATGCTACTGGCATCTCGGGAGGGGGGCCAGAGATGCTGCTAAACACCCACAATGCACAGGACTGCCCCTCCCCCACCACAAAGAATCATCCAGCCCCAAATGTCAATAGTTCCAAGGTTGGTTGAGAAAACCTGCATAACCCTATGAAGTAGATACGATTATTATTCCCTTGTAACAGGTGGGGAGACTGACGCACAAAGAGGTTAAGTCACTTTGCCTAAGATCACGTTCATTAAATATTAGAGCTCCCAAGTCATGATTGCGGGGTCCTGGGATCGAGTCCTCCCGGCTCCCCGCTCCTTGTGGAGTCAGCTTGTCCCTCTGCACTTCCCCTTGCTTGTGCTACCCCCCCAAATAAATAAAATCTTCATTTTTTAAATTTTTTATTTTTTGTAATCTTTTTTTAAATATTTTATTTATTCATGATAGAGAGAGAGAGAGAGGCAGAGGCAGAGACAGAGGGAGAAGCAGGCTCCCCACAGAGCAGGGAGCCCGATGGGGGACTCGATCCCAGGGACCCGGGATCACGACCTGAGCCAAAGGCAGACGCTTAACCAACTGAGCCACCCAGGAGCCCTCAAATAAATAAAGCTTTCATTTAAAATTTTTTTTTATTTTTAAAGATTTTATTTATTTATTTGTCAGAGAGAGAGGGAGAGAGAGACAGAGAGCAAGCACAAGCAGGGAGAGTGGCAGGCAGAGGGAGAAGCAGGCTCCCCGCTGAGCAAGGAGCCCGGTGCAGGACTTGATCCCAGGATGCTGGGATCAAGACCTGAATCGAAGGCAGCCGCTTCACCGACTGAGCCACCCAGGAGTCCCTAAATAAAATCTTTTAAAATAAAATAAAATAAAACAAAACAAGTGTTAGAGCTAGGATTTGAACCCAGGCAGTCTGTCTCCAACATCTGGTCTCTAAACCACTTTGTGATGTAAAACAGTGAAAGCCTAAGTGGGCTCTGGGAAAACCAAACTTCTCTTCTTGGTTTCATCAAATGCAAGGTTCTAGTGACCTGGCACCACCAACAACGGCCTGTTGCCCCATTGGAGAAAGAGGTGACAAATGTAAAAGTCACCATCTACAGCCGGCTGAGCCCATCAAAACTGAAACTGCACCTTTTCTTTGGCCCAACCAAGGTGAGAAGCTGAATGCACAAGGGTAATCATTGCCATGTTGTTTGGAACAGAGAATAGAAACCCCATCAGCAGGGAGCAGTTAAATACCTTGTGGGGTATCCCAAATGCAACGGAATATTCTCAGCTCTTCAGTGGGAAAGAGGTAGATCTTCATTCACACTGTTCGGAGAGGATCTTTAAAACCCGCTGTTTAAAAAAAAGGGAAAAAAAGATAACCATGGGAGGTGACAGAAATAAATCCACTGGATTGTCGGGACCACTTCACAATGTCTACATAGATCAAATTATCATGTTGTATACTTTAAATATATACATTTTATCTGCCAATTATATTTCAGTAAAGCAGATAGATAGATAGATGATAGATAGATAGATAGATGATAGATAGATAGATAGATAGATAGATAGATAGA